>NC_038247.2:15746118-15878968 GCF_000004515.6 Glycine max | reverse complement strand
ATATTTATTGAGATTGTATTTTTAATTATATTTTTTAAATTTTGGCCTAAGTTCCAAACAATTTAGAAAAAAAGTTTAGTTTTTAAATAATATTAATAAAATTAAATTATTTTTACTAATTTTTCCCTTAGCATAAATTAAGCGTTTTTGTTTGAGAGATTACCACACTTTTGACAGCACTTTCAAAAAGGTAACAATTAAATGTTTTATTTCTGGAGAAATACTTTGATGGATTGAGACTGAACATAAAGCTCTGTACACAACTTATTAGGTAATTACAACACATAAAAATAAATAAATTACATATGTTAAACAAGGAACAAAGAACATACCTTGTCAGTTTGGGGTAGAAATTAAATCATAATTTTAGACTTGAGAAATCACTCGTAGACGCCCAATCGATTGATTGGATTGGTGGAATGTGAATCCTTGCCATTTTTTCAATTGACATATATATGGAACTTTGATTTCTTAAGTTGCATAATGTTTAGCTTGAGTCAGGATACCCTGCTATATATCACTTATTCTCTCTTGAAAACTCGTTTTTCTGTTTTTTTTTTTTCTTTTCTATTTTCTCCATGGAGAACTTTTTATGACTACTCAGAATTCATGTTAAAGAAAAGGTTGATCTTGCTATAAGGGATGTAGCCAGCAGAAACCCTTGGGTTGACTTTGCTTTTTGGTAGACTTTCCATCACAAGTGGTTCTCAATTGGTTGTTTTTTTGTTTATGATATCTTGAAAGCAAATTAAAATATATTTCCACCATTTTTTTATTCACAAAGGATTTAACAATATTGTCCCTTAAAATTCTAAAAAAGAAAATAGTACTAGGACATTAGACTTTTCCAAATTGATTAACTTTTGCCGGCGGCTAATCTCTATTGCATGGTGCTCTAATTTTGTGGGACGGCTTACTTAGTGCAGGAGTGTGACCGATCTCATAATTGGGTATGCGAATCCCTTGAATCTAACATTGTTTCGTCTTGGTTAGGAACAACTATATATTTCATTAAAATGGGGTAGAGGACGAGGAGTTCACTTATATATTTATGAGGTAAGAAAATCCCATATACTTCTATTTTATTTATAAAAATATGTTGTAGTGGAATAATAGTAGTGCTTTTGAGGTAAATTATATCTGGATAAATAATAATTTTTATTTCTATATTGCATTAAACGATAAAAATATTAATAAGTTATTAAATTTAGAAATATATTTGCAGGTAACTTTGGTATTTATGTTCATGTGAGTATCAATTTCATGATATTTTGGCCTATGTATGTCACACAAGCGAGTTTCTTAATGTTAATAGATGAAAGTTAACGATAAAATATATTTTTCTCACTCTTTATACTTTTGAGAATTAAATTTTATTTTTAATCTTTTAGGGAAGGATTTGTCAGCATCATACACTTTCAACAACAAAAATAATTATTTATTCAATATATTAATACTAACTTTTATATACATGGACAAACACCTTTACCTTAACACAACTTTTGGGGAAGTTAAAAACATGCTTAACTCCTAATGCATTTATTCCCAATACAACATCATATCTGCATATAATATGCATATGATAATTAATAAGAGTGATTATCTTTTGCAATGTATATATTTTCATAATTTAAGGTTATGTTGAAAAAATTAAATGAAAGTTGAAAAGTTAATTAAAAGTTAATTTTTTTTTATTAAATTATAAATGATTAATAAAATTAGTTGTAGAAGTAGTTGAAAAGTGCAAAATGACAAAAAAAATATTAAAATCATGATTTATTTAAAAGAAATAATTAGAAAATTTGATAAATATATTAAAGATAAAAAGAAAAGAAAATATAAAAGTTAAAAGCTAACATTTTAAAAAGTGTTACTTAAAGTATTATTTCAAAAAATATTATGAGCTACTAAAAAGACTTATTCACTGAAAGTTTAATAATTTTTTCAGTTAGTAAAAAAAAGTTAAAAACTAACTAAAATATGTTGTTGAATATAACCTAATTACAATTTAGAAACTATAAAGATATTTAAAAATTAATGTAAGAAAAAAAATGTATATTAGTAGTTTAGATTTAGGGAAAAGAAAAAATTGTTTAAAAATAAAAATTTGAGATATATTCAATTGATTAGTGATATTTAAACCGAATTGAATAAATATTTTTGTGTAAAAATTAAAAGTAATTAAAGCTAATGTTTGAAGAAGAAAAATCATAAGTCTTAACATAAAATGAATAATCTTAAATCAACTAATATTTTTAGAATTTTTAAAAATACAATTAAAATAAATATTAAATAATTAAATCAATTTTCCTTAGGTTTTATATGAGCCCACATACATACCTTTCATCAAAGTTAGTTGTTGCAGCTAAATTGATAATACAATGAATTTGATTGCAAATTTCTTAGCGTAGAGTGGGGGGTCTTTCAAATTCAAGTCCTCTTGAGAAATGTCCCTAGGCACAAGAGTCAACTTTTCTGAAACAAATGTACTGAACTTTGAACCAAGATTTTCCTTCAACAATCTAAACAAGTCCTTCCGTATAATCTACATATGGAAAATTAAGAACATGCATGCAGCAGGGATCAGTCACAAACTGAGTTAACGTAGTGAAGAAGGAATTGCAATATTACATCGTGTTAATGGGCATGAAAATGATATTACGAGACATATTCTCCACAGTTATCAATTATAATAACATGTAACGGTTTTTCTTCGAGCAAGTCAACTTTGGGCACAACATATTTACATATCAACCAATAAAAAATAGTCATGTGTATCAATAAATATTTGATTTGAGAGTCCTCAACTCTATCCTCTTAAATAAGGTTTCATATTCAATTTTTTGAATAAAAAAAAGTAATTAAACAAAAAGATGTCATTAAAGATAATTAGTAAGATTGTTTAACGAAAAATTACCCTGTATGTGTGGGGTTTAAAAGTGAACAAGTAATGCTGTGTATAATTCATGTAAAGAAGGTTCTTCCGTACCAAATATCCTCTTTTTATGAGTAAATATCATTACTTTGTATACCAAAAAATGTATCGTTACTTGATTCAGACTTTTGATTCAAACTTGATTAATTATTACATATCTCGTGAAGGAAACGAAAGGGTAAAAAAACATTGTCAGCAGCAGAAATTGGAGATAGTGAATAACCAGCCCCTTCGTCATAGCCGAAAGGACAGTACTATAAGATTTTATTTTTGGAGTGAAATTAAGACTTTATATATATACAACATTTCTACCTTCACCTCATTGTGCAATCTGAGTGGCGGATTCAACATCTGTGGCTCTCAAAAGAAGATAGAGTTTGTTCACATTTTGTTGCACTTTCAGCACATTCTCCACAAAAACTGCAAAATCAAAATATAGAGACAACAAGGCTAATTAATACATATATAAATATCAGTGCACGCACAATAAGCAAACTTACAAAGAGAGTGAGAATTAGAGAAGTACTTTTGGCAAGGAATCCTGTGGCACCAGTGACAAAAATATTCTTGCACTGAAGAAAGTGGGTTATGCTTCCCAGTTCCATTGGAGAAAAGTTATAGTAAGATCAGGATGATTAATATATAATTAATATTAAAGATACCCAAAGAGTGGATCTTCTTCAAGATGAAACAGAAACACAATTTGATGTAGTTGAAAATTAAATTTGTGCCTCAAATGGCATTATGGCAATGCCATATATAGAAATTAAGAAGATTCATGTAATGATAAGGCACTTACGTATGACATGTGTGTGTGCCTGTGTGGTCCCAATTTTGAGTGTGAAATTTAAATGTGAAAACTACCTTCTGCTTACCGTCTGCCACATGCCAGTACATGTGCAGGGCACTAAAATCGGTGAATGCACAGTGTACTCAACGAACTTTTTGAGATCTTTTTATCCAACTATCCTTTTTATTTTATTTTTTATATATCCAATTATCTCTTCTTCAAATTATTACCATAACTGTCCCTCCTTATTATTTAGTGTGAATTCGGGTTCCAGCAGATCCCAAACCCAAATTCTAAATTGTTTTTTATTTATTTTTTTCTTTTTTTATCCCATCCATCAAATTATACACACCTTATTTTTTTTACTTTTTGTACACCCTATTTAGAATTTGGTACCCTAAACTCGAATTCTAAGAGAGTTTTTTATTCAGTTTTTTTTTGTTTTGATTATTTTTATTTTGTAAATTTATTAATTAATTATTAATATATTTAATTATTGTATTTAATAATATAATTAATTAGTATAATGTTTAATATATAATGTAACTGATTAACTAATTGTAAGAATAATTATCAATAATTACTAAAATTTAAAAAAATTATGACAACGAATGGCTAAATAATATTATGAGTAAATACAAACACTGATAGAATAAATAATTAATATTTGTGATAATTCATAAACACAAACAAGAACAACATAAATTATCAAATATTTCAACAACAATTTAATGGTACATTGGCGACTTTGACTTGTGCTTTGTTGATTATTTAGATATTTGTTCTTAGAATAATCAACGGTTTTGCACAACGAACAAATGTACAAATAGTTGAAAAAGTACAAGTCAAAGTTGTAAGCGTACCCATTAAATTATTGAAATGCTTGATAACTTATGTTGTTATTGTTTGTGTCTACGGATTATTACAAATGCTAATTATTTATTGTTAGTGTTTGTATCTACTCATAATATTATTTAGTTGTCCCTTGTCATAATTTTTTAACAAATATTAGTAATTATTAATAATTATTCTTACAATTAGTTACATTATATATTAAAAATTATATTAATTAATTATATTACTGAAATAAAATAATTAAATATATTAATATAATTGATTAAAAAACTTACAAGATACAAATAATCAAAACAGAAAAAAACATTTAGAATCTGGGTTTGGGGTATTGAATTCTAAATGGAGGTCTGCAAAAAGTAAAAATATAAGGTTTGAATAGTAAATAGAAGTCAGCAAAAAGTAAATAAAAAAACAAAATAAACCATTTAGAATTCGGTTTGGGGTCCCAAATTCTAAATGGGAGTTTGAAAAAAAGAAAAATAAAAGGTATGAATTCTGGGTTGAGAGACCCAAATGTGAATAGTAATGAGAGATGGTTATGTTAACAATCTGGGGAGGGATAGTCGGATAGATGAAAAAATTAAAAAGAATAATTGGGTAAAAAAGTCACTTTTTTGTATATACTAGTATTTTCAACGAACATGTCTCATCAGTTTGTTGACCCTAATACATGATATATATGTATATATTTGTAAGAAAAATGTTGCATGCACATCTAAAGAAACAAAAATAAAATAAAAAATATAGATATTATAGAATTTATAAATCCTATAATATTATATAATAACAAGATAATATTAACGAAAAAACTATCAACGGATAATTTTTCGGTAATATATAAAATAATGATGGCATTTGTTGATTAATATTGACGGATTATCCATTGGTAATTTTGTAACTATTACCGACAAATTATCTGGCATAAAATATAGAAACCATTATCAACTGATATTTCATCAGAAAATAAAGTTACCATTACCATCAAAATATCCATCGAAAAATATAATATAGTAACTTATACCAACGAATTATTCGTCGGAAAGAAAAGTAACATTTACCAACTGATTATCCATTGATATTTACCAACCAAGGATGTCCATTGGTGATTTCTGACAAATTATCTGTTGGACATTACCGACAAAAGTTTTTTTCAACCATCATAATATTTTTAATTAAATAGATTGAAAAAATAAAGAAGAAATATAACATTGGTTATTGTATTATTTATTATTTTTTGACAGATTTTTGTTTGTTGGAAAGGCATATTTACCAACAGATTTTCAACCTTAAGATGTTATAAGAAAAAAAAATATGTTAATAAAATGTTTAAAATAAATAAATAGTTGTATATGAATTCTTTCTCTGCATACATTTATGCCATCACACGATGTTCTTGCAATATTGTTGACAATCATACTAAATATTTTTGGGATTTCTAGGGACCTCGGCCCCGGGATAACAAAAGATCGTAGTGATCAAGGATACGAGATTCCAATAGGTTGGCCGCTTGTGGCATTAAGAAATTAAAAGTTAAAACTTTTCACTTTGTTAGTGTAATTCGCAATTTTGCAAGACAATTTATTAAAAGAAGACAAGTGGTGTTAAGATATTCATTAAGGAATCAGCAATAGTGGTATTTACGGTCGGTTTGATTCAAAATTTTTAAAAAAATCTCAATCAATTACTTTTTATTAGTTTGAAATTCTAAAAAATTATCGAAATCCAAACCAAATCAACTCCATGAAAAATAAGTTGGTTTGGATCATCAAATTTCTAGCTAAAACATATATATATATATATATAACATGATTTTGTTCTAAAATTTACCGGTAATACAGTAAAAAAAGAATATAAATAACATAATTGAGTGTAGTTGATCACTTACCCCAATTAAATAATAATAAAAATTATAAAATAAAAATAACACATGATTAATTAAAAGAAAATAAATCAAATTATCCAATACAAATCAAATTATTCAACACATGCACACCCCTTACATTGAAGTGCAATCATGACAACAATAGTAAGTTACATTGTTACAAACATTAAAAATATAATAAAACTAATAATAAAAATATAGCTAGTTTAGATTTAGAAAGTGTAAATTCAATACCCAAATTAATTAATATTAGATTTTAATTGGTTCTGTTCGAGTTGAACTCAAAGGAAAAATAAAACTTAAATCAATTTAGTTTATTCGATTTGGATTTTTGGATTAATTCAAATTGATGAACACTCTTAATTACATAGAATGTAAAAGATTTTTACAAGTCATAGTTCGAATCATGTGAAAAAATAATCCTTTAAGAGGGTATGAATTAGTATAAAAGAATTACATATTATATGTATATAAAGTCATACTAGAAAAAAGAAATAAGAGAGACTTTTTACATTGATTGCTAATTTGTTCCCTAAATATAATAAATTAAGAAAAAAATTTCTTAAAAGCAATATTTATCTCTCACATTAATTCTTGGATAGATGGCGCTTAACTAGCAATGTTAACTTTGATGATGTGACACTGTGTCATGTCTTCTTTCACTTGTGTCTTACATGCATGTCAAATAGGAATAAATCAAAGAGTTGTGAAAAACATATAGGTTTCACTTTTTCAAGACTAATATGGAGAGTTTGATGAAGATGTTTTTGTTAGAAAGTGATTCAAAAATAGAAAAGGGGTTGAATGCAGTGTACGATTATAACAACTTGTATTTTTTTGTTTTACAAAAGCTGATTGTTATAAATAGGTAGTTAGCTATTGTACCAATAGAATGAAAAATCAAAAATAAGAAATCAGAAACAATTTTCCTACATTTTTTTCACTGTGGCACTCTTCTTTTCTCCAACAAAGTGGTATCAAGAACGAGTTCTCGATTAAGGGACATAAGAAATGGGATCAACTGGTGCGAATTTTTCTGCTAATCTTCCCATCCTCAATGGCAAGAACTGGGATCGATGGCGTGTATAGATGAAGGAAATTATGGGTTATCAAGAAGTGGCTGAAATTGTTGAGGAAGGTTATCCCTTAATCACTGAAGGCTCTATAGAAGCACAAAAACTCCTTTACATAGAAAACAAGAAGAAAGACTATAAAGCCATAGTCTTGATTCATCAGTGTGTAGATGATGCACACTTTGAGAAGATTGTAGGTGCTGCAACATCACAAGAAACATGGAAGATCTTGGAGAAATGTAATGAGGTTGCAGAGCAATTGAAGAAGGTGAAATTACAAACGATGAGGCGTCAATATGAATTGATGCAAATGGAGAACAATGAGAAGATAGTTGATTTCTTCAATAGAATCATCACTCACACAAATGCTATGAAGAACTATGGTGAGAAGATTTCAAACCAAACAATTGTAGAAAAGATCTTGAGAACTCTTAATCCCAAGTTCGACCACATTGTCGTAGCCATTGAAGAATCCAAGAAACTTGAAGAAATAACAGTAGAAGAACTTCAAGGTTCTCTTGAAGCCCATGAGTAGAGGCTCATTGAAAGAGAAATAGAGAAGTCAGGGGAGAATCATCAGGCATTGTAGGCTCATACATCAAAGAGAGTAGGCAATAACTCCAAAGGTAACTTTAGAGGCCATGGACGTGGGAAAAATTTCAGAAGTAGCTTTAAAAGAAACACACAAAATCAAGAACAAGGAAATAATGAAGAAGAATAGCTAAAAAGCTCTAACAGAGAAGGGAACTTCAGTAATTGGAGAGAGAGAAAAAAAAAGACAGTTGACAGGAAAAGAATTAAATGTTTCAATTGTAATCGGATTTGACATTTTTCAATAGAGTGTGTAGCCGCACCAAGTAGCACAGATCACAGGGGGAATCAATCACATAGTGATTATCAAGCACATATGGCCAAAGAAGAGAATGAAGCAGACTCTGAAGAAAAACCCTTGATGCTGATGATGTCTCATAATAATGAAATCTGGTACATAAATTCTGGATGCTCAAATCATATGACTGGACATAGGGATTGGCTTGTCAATTTTGATGTAATGAAGAAGAGTAAAGTAAGGTTTGCAGACAACAAAGTCATACAGGCTGAAGGAGCAGGGAATGTAGCTGTTAGAAGACTAGATGGAAGACAAGCTATGATCACAGATGTACTCTATGTTCTTGGGATGAAGAGTAACCTGATAAGTATGGGTCAGCTCCTAGAGAAGGGATTTTCAATGAAAATGAGTAATGGATCTCTGAAAGTCTATGATACAGCAAAGAAAATGATCATGAAAGCCCCATTGGCTAGAAATAGAACATTTAAGGTAAATCTGAATACTATTGAACCTCAATGCCTCTCTGCCGTTACAATGTCTGATGACTCATGGTTATGGCATCTAAGGCTAGGCCACTCGAATTTTAAAGATTTAAGCCTATTGAGATAAAAAAACATGGTAACTGGTCTCTCCTCAATTGTGATTCCAAAGAAAGTATATGACAATTTCCTGATCAGCAAGCAACCTGAAACTTCTTTTAGCTCATACACCATATCCAAGGCTAATGATGTTCTACACATTATTTACTCTAATGTGTGTGGGCCATTTGATGTTCCATCTTTAGGAGGAAACAAGTATTTTGTTTCATTTGTGGATGACTTTAGCATAAAACTGTGGCTTTACTTGATTAAGGTCAAGAGTGAAGTGTTCAATACCTTTAAGGGATTCAAGGCTTTAGTAGAAAAGCAGTCAAGAAAGTGCATCAAGACTTTGAGGACTGATGAAGGGGGAGAATTCACTTCTAGTGAGCTAGAAGATTTTTGCAAGGAGCATGAAGTTGTGCATGAGGTTACTGCCCCTTACACTCCCCAACATAATGGGATAGTGGAGAGAAGAAATAGGACTATATTGAACATGGTAAGGTGCATGCTTAAACAGAAAAATCTCCCTCACAGCTTTTTGGGAGAAGCAGCCATGACTGCTGCCCATGTCCTCAATAGATGTCCCACTAAGAGGCTGAACTCAATGGTTCCAGAAGAAGCATGGTCTGGCAGTAAACCCTCAGTCAAACACTTCAGAATCTTTGGTTCATTGTGTTACAGACATGTACCAGACCAAAAGAGAAAAAAGCTTGATGATAAAAGTGAACCAATGATCTTTGTAGGCTATAACTCTACAAGCTCATACAAGCTGTACAATCCCAAGACTAAAGAAGTTCTCTTCAGCAGAGATGTCTATTTTGATGAATCAAAATCATGGAGTGAACCACAGGCCATAACTGAAACAATTCCAAGATTGCAGCTTGATTGGGAAGAAATTGACTCAAGAAAAGAAGCCACACATGGTACATTGAATACTGAGCAGCAGATTGTAAACAACAGACCTAGAAGAAACAAAAATTTCCCTTCAAGACTCTCAGATTATCAATTCTATCCTGATAATGCCATCTCTGTTGATGGTGAGTTGGTTCTGCACCTTTCACTCATGGCCGTTGCAGAACCTATTGATCTTGATGAAGCCATTGCAAGTGAGGTATGGAGATCAGCCATGGAAGAAGAATTAAGGAGTATTGAGAAGAACCAAACCTAGGAAATGGCAGAATTACCTCAGAACAAAACTCCTATTGGTGTCAAGCGGATTTTTAAAGTTAAACTCAAACCAGATGGAACAGTTGCAGAATATAAGGCCAGACTGGTAGCCAAGGGCTTGATGCAGAAGGAAGGAATATATTACACAGAGGTTTTTGCCCCTGTAGCCAGACTTGAGACTATGAGGCTAGTTGTTGCCTTGGCTAGTTGGAAAAATTGGAATTTATGGCAGCTGGATGTGAAGTCAGCATTCCTCAATGGACCACTTAATGAAAATGTGTTTATTCTGCAACCTCCTGGTTTTATATGCAAGGGGAATGAACACAAAGTTTTGAAGCTGAGGAAGGCATTATATGGATTAAAACAGACACCCAGGGCTTGGAACAAGAGAATTGACACCTTTCTTCACAATATTGGCTTTCAGAAATGTACTGCTGAGCATGGAGTTTACATAAAATTTGTGAAACACACTGAAATTCTCATCATTTGTCTGTATGTGGATGATATATTACTTACTGGGAGTAGCTCAACTGGGATTGACTCACTAAAACAGAATTTGAAGAAGGAATTTGAAATGACAGACTTGGGAACATTGTGATACTTTCTAGGATTGGAGTTTGCACACACTGAACAAGGAATTTTCATGCATCAAAATAAGTATACTTTAGATGTTTTGAAGAGGTTTAACATGTGGAATTGTAATTCAACAGAAACTCCAACAGAGGTGAATTTGAAGCTTGCAAAAAGTGAGAATGAAGCCTCAGTTGATGGAACCTTGTTCAGACAAATTGTTGGTAGTCTAAGATTCATCTGCCACAACAAACCAGAGATCACATTCAATGTTGGACTGGTGAGCAGATTTATGGGTGACCCTAGGCAATCACACTTGCTGGATGCTAAAAGAGTCATGAGGTATCTAAAGGGGACATTGGGATATGGAATCATTTTCCCTCATCAAACCAAAGAGGATGATAATCTACATCTTGTAGCCTATTCAGACTCTGATTGGTGTGGAGATTTGGTTGATAGGAAAAGCACTGTGGGACAAGTATTCCTACTGTCTGGCTCTCCCATATCCTGGAACTCAAAGAAGCAACTAGTGGTGGCACTATCAACTTGTGAGGAAGAATATATTGCAGCTTGTTCAGCTCCTTGCCAAGCACTGTGGCTTTCATCCTTGATTAATGAATTGAAAGTATCTTCGAATGAAGTTGTTGAACTAGTTGTAGACAGCAAATTAGCTATAGTTTTGGCCAAGAATCCAATAGCTCGTGGAAGAAGCAAGCATATAGACACTAAATTCCATTTCCTCAGAGATCAAGTAAGTAAAGGCAGAATTAAACTAAGGCACTGTACGTCAGAAGTTCAATTGGCTGATATAATGACTAAGTCATTGAAGGCTGAAAGATTTAAAGAGTTAAGAAAGCTATGAGAAAGCTACTGAATGTAGTTTACCTATAAAGCTTTTGAATCAAAAGAGGGGTGTTAGAAAGTGATTCAAAAATAGAAAAGGGGTTGAATGCAGTGTACGATTATAACAACTTGTATTTTTCTGTTTTACAAAAGTTGATTGTTATAAATAGGTAGTTAGCTGTTGTACCAATAGAATGAAAAATCAAAAATAAGAAATCAGAAACAACTTTCCTGCATTTTTTTCATTGTGGTACTCTTCTTTTCTTCAACAGTTTTAACCATTAACGGAAGTGTTGACTAATCAAGATTGTTTTTGACTTATGTGAATGTGCTCTTAGTAACAAAGAAGTTAAACTTTATGAGGCACAACAAGTGCCCAAATATGTAAGATGCAGTTGGAGATGATGGAGGGAATAAGGAAGCAAGGGAAGGTTTTGATGCATTAAGACCAAAAGAATTATGAAAAAGAAGAAGCAAAATTTAGGATATTTTGGAAAAAAGAATTATAAAAGGGGGTGTAAATAGAAACTCCTCTTTTATTGAGGGGCGTTCAAAATTGAATTAAATTGTTGTAAATTGTTAAACCCATAAAAAAAACTAAAAACCTATCAAACTGAAAATAAATAAATAAATCGAATATTTTTTTGCAGTTTGGTTCAAATTTGTGTTCTTGTTGTGAAAAAATCAAACAATACTTATACATATTGATTTTACTTAGTGTATGTTTAGCTTTTTTGTAGTTTTATTTTGAATTTTTAATAGTTATAGGATGTGACTTATAATGTACTTCATTTTATGAGAGGTTTGTAATATGTTTTATCGTAGTAATTAATAGTAAGTGTTAAATAATTCATAACATTTTATTTGCTTTGTAATTAAAGTGCACATTTTACTTTTAGTTTTATATGTTACAAAAATGATCTATATATTGTTAAATATTGAATGATGCATACTTTATTTTTATATTACTAAAAGAGTTGTTAATATTTAAGAATAATACTAAATAGAAGTAAAAATAATAATATTTTTCAATTAAAAATATAGAATATTAATTATGTAAATTAGTTATTAAATTTGACATTGTATTAAAAAATTAAAAATTAAAAATGTCAAATCCATCCAAACCAAATCTTAAAAATTTGGTTTAGTTTGACTTCATATTTGATATTACATTCAAACTAAATTCTATCTTTATTTTATGTTTAGTACAAATAATTTTTCTTTCAAAAATTGAACCAAATTATGCTGCAAACATCTTAATTTATTATTTTTGTTCGTATTGAATTGCATATGGCTTTGGACTACATTGGGCTTCCAAAGTTTTGGGTCAGAATAAGATGTTTATGGTTGGGGACATGCTAGGTGCACCCAACAACATTGTTGGTGCACCCAGCAATTATGTGAATGGGCAAAATCGCCCTTGTTTAAAATTTTAAAAATGAAGCGCACCCAACAGTCCCCACCTTTCCGCCTTCTTGCTTTTCTTCTCTTCCTTCTTCCTCCGCGCGTCTCTTCCCTCTGGCTGCCATTTCCGTTCATCTTCGAAGCTTCTTGTGGTGCCGTTGCTGCGTTTTTGCCTCAAGGTTAGTATCCCCTATCTCCCCTCCCCTCCTAGGTTGATTATTTAGTTTTGGAGAAGCTGGATTTAGGGTAGAAGATGAACTGAACTCTAGGGTAGAAGACTCGTTTGAGAACTGGAACCTTTAACGGTTTGGTAGTCCGGAACAAGTTCTTTCGAATGGTTCTTCGAAAGAACTTCTTCCTTAAGAAGAAACTGAACATATCGGAAGAAGTTCTTCCAGAAATGTCTCCGGAATAAGGTTCTTCTGGATGAACAAAATGTTCTACCGAAAGAAGCTTCTTCCGGAACCAGGATTTTTTTTTTAAAATTAGTTTATTTTTTATTTTTTTTAATGAATGAAGTTGTTATTTTTTTTATAAATTAAGTTGTGTATGTTTAATGATAGAAATATTTATGCTTGCATGGTGGTATGTAAAAAAATTACTTAAATATTATATATTAGCTTAAATTTTTGTTTATTATATTTTTTTTACATATTTTCGTTTAGTGGTTGAATGTGTAGGGTTTAGTTTAGGGTAGTCAACAATGCTTAGGGTAGTGTGATTAGGGTTTATAACGTGAGGCTGAAGATTTATGTAAATATATGTAGGTTTTTAATTATATGAATATTTTATTTGACCTAAAAAAATACGTGTTATTCATGATTTGCAGATTATGGTTAGAACACGAGGTTTAGGTCGTGTTTTAGCTAGGGTTATAGGGTGAGGTAGGCAGGATGAGCATGATGCAGTTGATGTTCCCTGGAGGCATAGGCCTACTGCATCAGCCTGTAAGCAACAGGTACATATTGCGGTTGATGAGGGTGTTCCTCAGGTGACTGAGGATGTCCTTCATATGGCAGAGGATGTTCCCAGATGACTGAGGATGTCACTCATATGGCTGACGATGTTCCTCATATGAGTGAAGATGCGCCTCAGATGACTGTGGACGTAGATGCGACTGTTGCAGAGGACTTAGGTGGTGATGGTGCTGAGGGATCACATGCTGATGAGGGATTCCCTGGTGGGCCTTGTGACCCATTAGTTCTGACTTCATTTGCGGAGCATGTCGCACATGCCATTTGGACTGGACAAGTATTATAATTTGTTAATTTTTTCTTCTTGATTTCTTTGTCATTAAATTTTTTTGATATTTATGTATTTGGAATGATTTATACTTCAATTCAGGAGCGTCCTGAGCTGAAGTTGGTGTCGCACGGGAGGAAGGTGGCATTAATAGGGAGGCCAGTGCCTGAGATTGATGGGCTGGTTGCCTCCACAAGATTAAGTCCATTGATCGGGTGTTCAGTTGTAACCGGCGATCCTGGACTTATATCCGCATTTGTGGAGAGGTGGCACAGGGAGACCAACACCTTTCACCTTTCAGTAGGAGAGTTGACGATCATACTAGATGATGTGTTGTCACTCCTCCATCTCCCTATCAGTGGCGCCTTCCACAGCTTCGAGGCTCTTTCTATGGACGAGGCAGTATTTTTGTTGATGGAGTTGCTTGAGGTGTCTGGTGAGGAGGCTAGAGCCGAGAGAGTACGAGCGCGCGAGGCATATGTACGCCTCTCATGGGTTCGGGAGATCTATGAGATGAGATGCCAGGCACGACGATGGATTGTAGCAGCTCGTGCTTATCTCTTGCACCTGGTCGGTTGCACTGTTTTTTCTAACAAGAGTGCAACATATGTTCATGTGGTGCATCTAGAGGCTTTTCGCGACCTGGGTCAGAGTGGGGGCTATGCCTGGGGAGCTGCGGCCCTGGTTCATATGTATGACCAGTTAGATGAAGCTTCTAGGACCACGACACGACAGATTGGGGGGTACCTTTCTTTATTACAGGTAAATTTTGTGTTCGTAATATGTTACATTGGATTATGATGTAAACATGTTTTTATGTTATGGTAACCTAATTTTTTTGTAGTGCTAGATCTATGAGCACTTTCCGAGTGTGCATCAGTGCATCACCGATGATGCGTACGAGGAGACGTCCCCCATGCCTCCCGGTGGCTGACGACAAAGGCTCATATGATGGGAATTACAGGAGCACTGTACTGGGCATGTTGTGATGCTTTGACGGTCACAGACGTGTGATGATTGCCTTACAGTGACCATCGAGGGGTTAGGGGGTTTGAGCTGATTTCATCGTTCCAGGGTCAGCTGCGATGAGGTCCTATGGTGGTCACAGTTCGACCAGAGAGGGTGCTACGCCAGTTTGGGTACATTCAGAGCATCCCTCCGTCGCCTGTTAGCGCTTCGTTGTCATATGATGATATAGATGACAGGTGGATGCATTTCTCGAACCACGTAGTAGCTGTGGGTGACCTTTGTGTAGTGCCTGGGCAGGTATCTGCGGATTACATGGAGTGGTTTTTTCAGATATCTCACCCATTTATGATACCGACCTAGGAAGGTGACCAGCCCAGACATGCACCTGCCCTAAACCATGAGGACTACATGCAGCCGGACATCCCATAGGTTCCAATGGCATTTGACCCCCCTCGACATGCAGTGGTAAGATTATTTGTGCATTTAATGTTTGATGAATTGTTATTTATTTTAAATTTTGTAATAAATGTTTTTTATGACTGTCACAGGATGATTACGAAGGCTATGAGGCGATCGCAGAAAGGTTGGAGCATGTACTCAACCTTAGGATGGTCACTGTAGGGATAGAGTTACATGATATCATGCAAGATTGCCTGAGGATCGCCAGGGGGGTGCCAACGCAGATGGAAGTGTCAGGGCTCGACAAAGACGGCGCACAGAGCATTGATTATGTTTTTTATGTTTTGTAATTGGCATCATTTTTTGTATTTGTTACACTTTTTTGTTTAATATAGTTTACTTTTTGTGCACTTTATATGACGCACCGATTCTGATTCCGATTCCGATTAACTGACGTTCTGATTCCGATTCCGAAAATCATGACTTTCCTTCATAAGAATGAGATTAAAATTATAAATTTTTAAAAATAAGATGACTAAATTTTTATGTTTTAAAGTAAGAAGATCAAAATTAAAAAAATTAAAAAAAAAGGATTTGGAGCCTTCAAACATGTTCAAGTACCCATGTTCGGGGTTTTTTTAAAATTATGCTCGAGTTGCCTAAGACATTCGAGGGGCACTGTTTTTCATGTTTAGACGTCAAAGAAGCCAAAAAATAATAATATCGTAAGCCGGTTCCACCGAATAACACCTAAAAAAACAAGCACGAAATTAAAAAAAAAAAAGGATTTCGACCCTTCAAACATGTTCAAGTATCCATGTTCGGGGGTTTTTTAAAATTATGCGCGATTCGCCTAAGACATTCGTGGGGTGTTTTTTTTCATATTTGGACGTCAAAGAAGCCAAAAAAAATAATATCGTAAGCCGGTTCCACCGAATAATACCTCAAAAAACAAGAACGAAATTAAAAAAAAAGGATTTGGAGCCTTCAAACATGTTCAAGTACCCATGTTCGGGGGTTTTTTAAAATTATGCGTGAGTCGCCTAAGACATTCGTGGGGCATTGTTTCTCATGTTTGAACGTCAAAGAAGCCAAATAAAATAATATCGTCAGCCGATTCCACTGAATAACACCTCAAAAAACAAGCATGATATGAAAAAAGAAATGAATTTCCACCCTTCAAAGTATGCCTAAGGTCTGAAGGTGGAACAATAAAAATAAATTATATTTGGACCATTCAAACAACACATTCAATTTTATTATGAAATTCAAACATGTTGTAAACAAACAGATAAAAGTTACATGAAAAACAAAAAAAAAAAAGAAACGTTGCATTCAGTCGTTTGGCGACGTGGCATCCACATCGTCTTCGAATTTCATACCATGTTTAGTAAAAACAGCTAAAATTTCTATTGTCCCATATTTTTTCTAGTAGTTAGATTGTACTAATACCTTCAGCACTTCATCGTTGATTTTCAGCTCATTAATTTCATATTTTATAACTTTATCTGAATACTCAAAACGTCTTGGTTGTCGAAAAAACAATCGTCTTACCGCTTGTGATTCGTGAATTCCATGAGGGGGAATCCCTTTAGGTGCAACTTGTTTTATCAAATCCTTCAGTTCATCGAGGGTACATCCTGAAGGAAATTCAAATTTCTTTGGATTTTTTCCTGTGAACGTGCATTCTACAAATTTGTTCCGGGGTGACATGTTCCATCTCCCGTTGTAATACAAGAGCGCGTCATGAGTAGGGGTTGTAGTGCGTTCAAGTAAGTTTATTACTTCATCTGGTGTTCTTCCAACGGTGCATAATAACTCAATCGGACCAATACACAAAAATTGATCATTACACATTAACATTGTGTTGACATCGTCATCATTTATCAATTGCATACATTGAAAGCGAATTTGGTTACCTGTATGGGTGAATGGCTGACGGTAGTGAATTTCATCCAAAAATTGTTTGTCGGTCAGCTGAAGGGTATTGTGTATTCTGGTTTTTAGGCTTGCAAAATAATAGTTGTTTGGTACTCGAATGGGCACCGGAGTGGAAGTTTGGAAGTAAACCTCACTATCATTGTGAATAATCGATCCATTTGGAAAAATGAAACCCAACCTTGAGTTGACAATCGTCTGACTGCTAGTTTCTCCTAAAAATGCCATACTTTGTGTATCAATTGGGAGAGTATGTGAAAGCAAGATAATGTGTGATTTATTAGCGTTTGTCGTGTCTCATATATATACATGGTTCTCACCGACATATTGCTTCACTTTTTTTTTACAAAAGAACACGCATGAACATGTTTCGTGTTTATGTTTCCTACTAAACCAATGTCGTGCATCAAAATGTATTGTCAAGCCAATCAATGTCGAGTCACGCTCAAACTTTAATACGCATGCATATCATTATGTGTTGTCAATTATGACAATGATGTATCATACATGCGTAATTGATTTTGATTGCACCAACTAATTTTTTTCTTAATGCAACGAGTACTTAATAATTATCCTTTAATGGCTTACAACAAATTATATCGAATAATGAATACAATTAGATAAACAATGCATGTTCAGTCTTCATTTAGGTTGACATAGTCTCTTTTGAATGACATCAAGCTTGTGTACTGCTGCATTCTACTAATATATGGAGTTGGTCACTGCTTTGCCTAAGAATAACAATTGATTGACCACAACAACACTAGAGGCGGTAAAGGACAACGGTCTTTCAAATAAACATGTTGTGTGTGAACAAACATTATTAAGTCAAATGAACCAGGGAAGTGATTGCATAATTCTTAGACTAACTACCTTCAATACCTGAACAATCCAAACACGTGACTGACACATATCATGCGGTGCACAGAAGAATCAGGTGGTGGTTGACTTCTAAGAAGAAAAAATGTCATGCTTTGTTGTCGGGACAACGACACAAGGATTACGTCATACCGTGATGCAATGACA
Organism: Glycine max; assembly: GCF_000004515.6. Lineage (NCBI taxonomy): Eukaryota > Viridiplantae > Streptophyta > Magnoliopsida > Fabales > Fabaceae > Glycine > Glycine max. The sequence goes on along the minus strand of NC_038247.2, from coordinate 15,860,465 downwards.
TATCTCATATATGTTATATCCATTCACTTGTCCACACTAACCTAAATCAAACAGACACACACATCTAAGTTATTTAAAGTTTGTTCTTAAAAAAATAACCTAAAAACATACCTTAGAAAACCCATCAACAAGTAGGGACAACCTTAATTGTTTAAATCTCTCTGTGCCACCGAAGAGGTTGGTGTAGTCATGCGACCATCTGCCAAGTTCTTTAATCAATTCGTTGTGCACCAACAACCAAGAATCTTCCCCCATACCAAATAAAGTGGCAATGGACTGATATCCACAGTTACCGTCCGTTTTCACATCCACAACGTTGTGAATGAAACCCTGTATAAATGGCACAAATTGATTCAACATCGGGATGATCCTTATTGGCTTCGGCGATTCAGAAGATGATGCACTATGTTTCACTGAAGAGTTACTGCTTTGAACAGAATGAAAAGCATCAACATACTCCAATAAGACGGATCACGCTTTGTGGATCTTTGACTTCTTTTTATCGATTTCTTCGGTGCACCTTTAGTGTTGACCTTTGACGGAGGATGGCACATAGAGTTATGATTAGGGTATGCAATATCTCGAAGTTTACTCTTGAGAGTTAGTTTGCCACACACATCAAGTTCCTCAAATCTTTTAGATATGGTCTCAATCTCTTCCTTGATGCTGACTTCGGCCTCACATAACCCTTGGTCTGAAAAGCAAAGTCTCCTCCAGAACATATGGACTGAATCCACTAGGATGCTGCCAGCAGTATACCTAGAAAGCTCACATGCACAAGGAAGACCGAGCGTGCTTCTCATCACACAACCACAAGAAGAGGGATCGTTGCCGAGATAACGTAGACGTTCAACCTTGGCAGCAATCTCATTTAAAGCGTTCCTTGAAACCATTCCAACAAGCCTCTCGTATAAGGTTTTTTTAAATACATGTCCTACCACATGCGTACTGGTTTCAAAGGATGCTTTAATTTCAACATGTTGTAGCGTGATCATGTTGTTCATGGCATCCCAAACACTACACAGGTCTCCATGGCTATTTTGTAATACTCTTTTTAGAGCCCAATGAGCTGATTCAACCCTACATTTAAAATACACAATAAACATGAAAAATATACAACAATTAAATATCATTTATTAATAATCCTTACTAGAAAAAAAAATAAGATTTTAATACTTGTTTGTTGTTGTGTTGCCTAGGTGCATGACCTTATTCGTCCAGGCTGTAATAAATTTTTCCTTGTGGGGGATAATCCATGTGTCGTTAACATAGTCAACGAACATTGGCCAAGGTGAACAAGAAATTTGAAACTTCTGAAGGGACTCAGCAAATTGTTTTTCGGACGGACAATCAACCAAAGTACCCCAGTTATCCATCACATAGTTCCAGACATTTTTTTGACCGATTAAAGATTTGCACTTCGCCTTGACATTTTTATCGATGTGAATCTACACAATAAGTTTGTACACTCCGGGAACACAGTTTTCACTGCATTCATCAGTGCTAGGTCTCTGTCAGTGACAATAACAACAGGGAGACGATCATTTCTTAAAAATAGACCTCGAAACCGTTCCAAAGCCCATACAATATTATTAACACGCTCACCCTCCAAATATGCAAACCCAGCAGAGAATGTCATCACCCTGGGTGTCACCCCAACAAAGTCAAGTAGTGGGAGTCTGTACCTGTTTGTTTTGTAGGTACTATCTATAAAAAAACACCAGATGACATGCATTGCATAACTTTACTGCATCTGGGTGACACCAAAACAGATCATGCACCACAACTTCATCCTTTAATCTATGCCAATGAATGTATTGATCACGTTCGAGAAGCTTTATCAGATGTTGCATTTCGGTATCAGCTCCTCTTATTGAAGAACGATATGCACTTCTTGCATTGTAAATTTGCTTGATCGTGGTGCAACTGTTGGCATTGTGCTCCTTCAACGTTAGCAAGATGTTTTTTGGTTTCACCATCGACTTTGTCATATCAACAATAATTTTCTTTTCATCCTTAGTCAATCCCCCAACGTATGGATGCCCAACTAAGGACTTGGCCAATTCATAATTGTGAATCCCATAGATTAACTTCACCATCCAACCTTCCCTTTCATGCACTAGTTTCTCACAAAGCCTGAAGGGACAACCACATTTCCTTCTCCCAGTGTCTTTTCTAACGAATTTTTTATTCTTACACTTGTACAGAACACTCCTTTCACACCCAATTAACACAAATGAACTTCTTCCTCTACTACCAGTATCTGTGTCAGACCTCATAATCATTGCAACAAATTTGTTTTCATGGGCAATTGTTCGAGCTCATTGCAAAACATCATCTCGAGTACCAAAGACCTACAACGCGACTCCGACATATTAATTTTTATACGAAACATATGTTCAACCAAATGACTCAAACTTATGAACATGATTACCTGACAGGTATTAAAAACATTTGAACAATCAACATGTGATTCATTCACACCACATTCTTTTTCATTATCATAATTCATATGAACTTCTTGTGACATCGTATAGTCATACGTCCATTGATCTTCGTTCATCTTAACGACATATTATTAAATTATGCATCATACACAAGTAGTACAAAAGTTAAAACTAAATTAAAACTAAATTATTTACTTAAACTAAAGTTAACACTATAACTAACAACTAATAAAACATTTTACTACTACAACAAAATACAATTATTTAACCTAAATCATTTAATAATATACCTAAATTATTATACCTAATTAAACCAATTATCCACAATTTCAAAAATATGAAATACAAATATTATAAATTATAATATTCATATATATTAATTTTTTCACAAATTTTAAAACACAATTCCAAAAAAAATTAAAAAAATACAGTTTCTGGAAGAAGCAGTGTGCACTTCCTGAAGAAGTTCTTCCGGAAGCTGACACACCTTATTATGGAAGAACTTCTTTTGGAATAAGCAGCATCAACTTTCGGAAGAAGTAAATTCTTTCGGAATAAGTTTCCGGAATAACTTCTGGAAGAAGTTTTTACTGAATAACCTTCCTCAACATTTTATTGCTTCTGTAACAGATGAACACAAAAAAAAAAAAAACTAAAAAAAAACCATAAAATGCGTACCTCCGACGGAATAAGAAGAACAACTACGATAGAAACCACCAATATTTAACCTTCACCGAACAACTACTTCCAACAAACTTGCAAAAACCACCAAAACTTACAAAAACCACCCAGCACACAGGACGAAAGTGAAAGTGAAACAAAGGAAACGTAAAACCGGAAGCAGGCATAGTAAATTTAAAGAAAAAAAAGATAGGGACAAAATTGTCATTAAATATGCATTAAATATTTTTTTTAATTCGGGTTATTATTATAAAATTTAATGCATATTTAATTCACATTGTTATAAAATAAATAATATTTATTTAATATATATTAAATTTTGTAATACAAATAAAATGTTGTGATAGTAATTATTTTTTATTTTTTAAAAAGTATACAGATTACATAATTTGTATGATTTAAATTAAGTTCAATTGTCACAAAATTTATTATTCATATTTATATGCGCATTAAATATGCATTAGAAATGTTAGTGATAATTATGTATAGTAATAATTTATGTATACTAATATTATTTATTTTATAACATAATTGATTCATTAGTTTAATTGGTTAGAACATTGTGATAATAACCCTAAACTCTTGGGTTTTAGTCTTGACCATTAATTTTTTTAAAAAAATTTTCCAATAAAAAAATACACCTTCACGAAGAACTTTCTTTTATATGAACTCCTTCCCGAAAGAAGAGCAATTTTGTCCATTCAAAAAATTATTGGATGTACGCAGCATGTCCCTTTCGTTTGGTGATTTGGACAGCATACGTTCTTTCACATACAATTATTTCATGCACTCCCCAAATTGTTTCTGGAATGGTCATTCCAAAAATAACATGAAAAGAACGTTGAGCAACAGGACATTGCAAAAAAAAAAAATAGTGATCTGCAATTTCAGAGCTAGAACCACAATGAGAGGAAACCGAGACCATAATACATCCCTTTTTGCCTAAAACATCATCAGTTGGAAGTTTTTACTTTAAAGAACACTCGATTAATGACGACTTAATAATTCCTACTTTTCCAAAGACGAAATCAAATGTTGCTATTTCATATTTTCATTAAAATGATATTATATTAAAAATAGTGAACTCATACATATTTTTTTTTAAAAAAAATACCAGATTTTGAGTCCTCTGTTGCACTAAAATACGTAAATTTAAAGAAATGCGAATGTTTTAGTTTTGTTTCATTCTTTTATGTAGGTGACTCTGTTGTCTGCATACATAGGCTCTTTTTCTCCCCATAAAAAAACTTGTAACTCAATAGTATCAGTGGCCAAGCACTTACAACTTAAGTGTTAGTTGCCATTTGTCTTTAAATTAATTACAAGTTTTTTGTTGCACTAAAACAAGAGTAAAGAAATGTGAATGCATTAGTCTTTTTTTTTTTTCCATCTTTTATCCGTAGGTGACTCTGCAGTCTGCACACATGAAACTATAGTCCCTTTTTCTTCCGATAAAAATTTGTAACTCAATAGTATCAGTCCAAGTACTTAAAACTTAAGTGTTAGTTGACATCTGTTTTTAATTTTAAGTTACACAATAGTTTATTAAAAAAACAATTTAATTATCAACATAATATTAGTTCAAATGGAATTGAACTTGATTATCTTGAGTAAAGTTCAGATAATGAGGAAAAACAAAAATTTTATTCAAAATTATTAATCAATTTCTTTAGTAAAAATTAATTTTAAATTGATGAATATTTCGTATCATTTTAAGTTGAATTTTGGTAAGTCTGGTCCGTCCCCATGCAATTTCACTCTTATCGATAACTTTTCACATGTTAACCGATTGTTAATTGTTTATGTGGCAGGTTAATCATTAGTAAATATTAACATTATTTTTAGTAAAGATTAAATAAAGGAAAGGAATATTTACGAACCTTCCCTTTATAACTCACATGAAGGAAGAAAACAGGGAAAAGTGAAAAATTGATTTTATCCAACAAACCATGCTAAAAAGTACTATTTGGAATGGTACTTGTTGTAAGAGACTGAGGGACAAGTAAAATAAAATTAAAACATATGATATTGGATACACTTGATCAAAGTTTTGAAACATATTTGGCAGCTATCTAACACAATCATACTGCCCTTAAGAAACAAATAACAAACTATAATGTGACTCTTCTAGTACAAATTTGAACATAATAAAATTACTAGTTTCAAAGCTCTATATATCACTTCAATTATAATATCACTTCAATATGTACTTCACCATACCAGGAAGATGGATGTTCAGAAAGTAATCTTCCCAATCAATCAGTTCGGGGTCAAAATAAAACAAATCTGTCTCCACCCCACCTTGTCTTCCTGCCATTCTCAACTTCTCTGTGTTCATATCATCAAATCTGCATGCCATAACATTTTTTTTTGTCTAAGTTTATACCTTATAATAAAGCATTATATATTTTAAAAAAGAATAAAACATGTTTTTCTCTCTCAAAATATGTCAAAATTCAGTTTTAATCCCTATAAGAATTTAATATTTTTTTAGTTTTTGCATTTACCAAAACTTGTGCGATTTTAGTCCTTCATCAGAAACTAAAAACATGTGCATGTGTTTCTGTTAAGATATAAGGAATAAAAATGTATTAAATTCTTATAGAAAATTAAAATCAAATTTTGAGAGATCAAAAATAAATTTTACCCTTAAGCATCATAAATACATGACAAAAAAAGCTACAACTATTTGACCTGCATTGAACTGGAGCATATATATAGATAGTGATTTTAATAACTAACACTTACGCAGCTTTGAAGAACAAGTAAGGTTTGTAAAGGTCCACCAACCGCATCACAATCTGGATCTTCCTATTGAGATCAAGATATGTTCCTTGGAAATACTGGCAAAATGCAGTATTGGCAAGCTCAAGTCCCTATTAAATGCCAAAAAAAAAGTGTAAATATTTGCAATGAAATTTGACTATTTGAGTATGGCGAAATATGGGTGATGAATATTGATGATCACTACAAAAGAGCCCTTTTACCTTTAACACAAGCAGGTAGCGAATGAACATATATCTTCTGAAGCTATCCATATTGCTCAGTACTGTAACTTTTCCAACCTTAACTGGCCTTCCATCCTTACTTATGCATGGTTTTGCTGTGAAATATCTAAATCCATACTCTTGAAGTTTGCCATATCTTAGTGGTCTTCTAACAGAGGAACCAATATGATATATAACATCATCACTAGGACGATTTGCATGAGCCACCATGGCCACAAGTATTGCATTCACCACCATGTCTGCTGGAATCTGCTTATTTAAATTGGTGATATTAAGATTAGATCAGAAATTAATCACAATAAGGCATTAATAAAATTAAGGGCTTGATCATGTAGAAATCTCACCGCATCAACAATTGCTTTTAGATCTCCAAGGAAGCATGTTAATTTTCCTTTCCCATAAGCTACAGCTAAACTGTCAATGGTTCTGTAACCAAAAATAATAAAAGGAATTTGCCATTAGGAACTGGCATTTAATTTTCATTTTATCTCATTGGACTTTTTGTTGCACAAAATACACTATTTTAATTTGTTTTCAAAATACTTTTTATGGACAATAACAACAACAAAAATTAAACCTAAGACCTCATGTAGACTACCTAAATCTCTCATTACTAAGCTGATCCTAGTGGGTTATTTCTTTTCAAATAGGCACATAATTAATCATCACTAAATGGATATTCAATACTTAACATGTGTTGAAGACAAATTTAGACAAAGGTTCATTTACCTTACACCTTCAGCCCAACCAGGGAAAGGTTCTTTTAATGTGCTGGTAACAATGCTGGGACGAATGATCACAACGGATAAGTTTCCTTTTAGTTGCTCCACAAGCATCTCTCCCATTGCCTTGGTGAATACATATGTATTTGGCCATCCATATAACTTTGCCCTGATAAGTTATACACAACAACACAGTTATGTCAAATTTGGTTTTCATAACAGGTGCTGAGGCTAAACCATTAATTAATTTGCAATTAACTGAAAACTCTTGTCTATATGTTATGGATTGATCAGAAATTATATATCATGAAAGTAAATATGGGAGAAAAGTGTTAAATATATTATTTTGTATTTGGGCCACTAAACTAATTAAGGTTCCTGGCATGCTTCTTTATGCTCCAAGCAATTAAATTCAAAACAACTTCAAAACTAACCATTCTACCTTCTGAACAAAACATAAACTCATCTCAAAAGTAATACTAAAACTCAAACTAGAAGAGAGTAATGTTATTCCTATCTCAATTTAATTCCCACATTTTTTCACACCACTCAAACTAGAAGAGATTAGAATTAATATTTAGAATTTCTCTTCATCTCACCTTTTATGTTACTGTCATATCATTTATCATATTTATATTTTTTTTTCTTTTTTTTAGTACTGTAGTCTGACTTCATTGCGGAGCGGCCACTCATCAAGAAATGCACCTGATCATACGAGTCTCCGGCAGCATGATTGCTGCAAAAATTAAAAACAGGAAACGTACACTTGGGACCTCTCTTTAATTAAAACCACTGAAAGATATTAACCTACATTTACATGATCTGCATATATATTCTATACATTATGGTAGGGTCCAGTTTTCCTTTGAGAAGTCTTTATACGTACGTTACACTAAACTCAAGAAAATGAAAGTTATATCCCCCCCCCCCCAAAACAAAAAGGAAAGTTATAGTGTACTTGAGTGGCACTTGATTTTATATGGTACCATTTGCGCAACATATTCAGGTAGATGTAATAGCTTTTAGCTCCTCTTAAGTGTTTCTTTTTTTTTTTCATTAATTAGATTTGTCAAAAATTTAGAACATAAAAAAATATTTTATATTACAGCAATTGTGTAGAAACTATGCTTATTTGAGTCGAAACTAATATTAATAAGAGGTGATCATTCTCAAATTCTGTTAACATGTTTTACAGTGAGAAAACCTCAATTGAAAGCAAAACAAAAGGAAATGCATCTAGCTAGTACCCGAAACGATAATGTGTCACAAGTTATGGTTTAACAAAACTTATTTCAGGAAAAGAATTTGCGAAACCTAACGTGTGAAAACTTTGAAGAAATTAAACAAACACATGTAACAATGATTAATTAATTAAGAAAGGTATCGAATTCTAACATGTCATTTAAACCGAAAATTAAAAGAAAAAAAAAAGGAAAAGAATCATAAACATAATATGTCATGATTCTAACAACTATATAATATATGAATAAATTTTATTGATTTCATAAAAATAAAAATTCTAATACAATTATATGTTTTAGGATGTGTTTAGGTTATGACTAGGAGAATTGTAAAAGTACATTTAACTATTTGAGAATAAAATTAATTTGAAATCATGTTTGATTACCTCTTAAAAATATGTCTGAGAGTAAGTTTTAACTTAAAAACTTACTTTAGAAAAAGAAAGGCATGTAATACTTTTTCAAATTCAGTTTATAAACTTAAATTTAATCTAAACTTAAGTTTGTAAATGTTAATACTAGGATCGATGCACTTAGTGTTTATTTTTAATGTGTCATGAAGAAATTGGTTCATGTGGAGAAGTCATTTTCGGTCTGATTTGGAGGTCACTCACGCTTGACCACATGATGGCGTGGAAAGGTTATTAAGGCTACGTGTAAGTAAGGGGTGGGTTTTGTACGTGTCAATTTATGTTTCCCGTTTCTCGTTCGTTTGTTCGAACCCAGACATGTAAACATCACTCTCCTATCCTATGTGAGAAAAGAAAAAAATATCTTTAGCTAGCTATTAATCCCATCTTTCTTCTTCAATTAATATGGAATGGATGAGTTAGTCATGTTTGGTAAAAAGTCAATTCGGGGTTTTAATGGAGCAAGCCAAACAAGCCCCATTGATTTATTACAAGTACTTTAATTTCATAGTGTCACATCCATCTACAGTATTTCATAATAATGTTACATTTTTTTAGTAAACCATCCAGGAATAATACTTTGCCAAATGCTAATTAATGCTTGAAGACATTAAAGTTAAGAAAATAAAAATATAATTTTTTTCATTAAAAAATTAAACATTTATTATGCTAACAATATAAAAGTTATTGAACACTTTTTTAAAGCAATTAAAAATGTTTAACATATATGCTAGTTTTTTAAAACTCTTATTTGTTAAAAAATAAGTAATTTTTTTATTTTCTTAGTATACTTGTTTAAATTGTTTTTTTTTTAAATAATTTTTTTGTTTATTAAGACGTAAATTCTTTCTGCTTATTAAAAAACATTTTTTAAAAGTACTTACTTAAAAAAAAATTAAACAAATTAGTTCATAATGGATGCATTAACACTTTTTAGTAGAATCAATTGGGTAGTAATATTTGTTTAGCATAGTAGAGAACTAATATGGCTTTTTTTGGTGGATTCTCACGCAATACATGAATGGAACAAAACAAACACTCCGTTGGTGCTTATAATTTTGGTTCTAGCTATATATGTCCAAGTTCCATTTAATTCATTTTTCATACATGTGTGTGCAATATGGCATATCACCGCCTTTTATAGGATTCGATTACATCATTAGTTTATTTCGTTAACGCATCGTGTGTGTAATGTTTCCTCATAAATGTGTAGGATTGGTAAATTAAGATATATACAGTCTTCGGGCCCTGCATAACCTAATGCTATATACTATGTACTATATATATTCATTTGGGTAGTTGTAGGTTCGGTGGTTTTTATATGATCAAAACAAAACCTAACCTAAAGAGATTTCATGGTAGGCCAAGTGATATACTAAACTTGAACATCAGTCACCTGATCTTAATTAGCTCAGGTCGTTAGGGGTGAAGTGGGAATATACTAATTTAAGTGCAGATTCTAGTGCAAAGAGAGAGAGAATATATAGTTCCCATGTGTCTATTGCTACACACATTTAAATAATTTTTATTTCAAATGTTTTTTCTTTGTGAATCATTCTAATAATTGAAAATTTTATAAAATTTTTGGGTGAACACAAAATATCTTGTAGGCTATATTGCAAAGTCAAAAATTAATCTTTTCTCATACTAAGATTTATTTAGAAAGTTAATATATCTTAATAGATATTTTTTTTCATACACACTATTGATAGAAATTTATAATCTAAACTACCTAAAAAATGAAGAACCTTAATTTCCTTTTTATTTATGAGTGAAGGAACCATTATGTTTGAATTATAGGTTGAATATTTTAATGTGCATATTCTTTTTCTGACATTTTTTTTAATGTGCATTTGAATTATAGGTTGAATATTTTTGTCTATCGGACTCAAATTCAGTCTCTTATGACCATTTTCATAGATAATTATCATAAATATCAAGGTTGCTTCCGGTATTTGAACTATGGGTATATGGGTTTGGGTTATACTACCCATTTAATTTATTTCAGCTGATAAAAAAAGCAATAAATTAATAATTGTAATATTTTAGATTTTCACAAACCTGCTAATGCCCAAGTCCTTCATAACCTCTTTAATTTCCTTTTCTGTGGCCCCCAGTTGTTGTAACTCACTTAATTTGTCGCGCACAACTTTCTCTTCTGCATTAATGTCTAATCCAGACACTCCATTAAGTGAATCACCCAAATGATATGGTTTCTCTAATATGAGCCCTTCTCGGCCTCCCTCACCACATACATAGGCTGAAGTTAAGAAGTAACGATAATTATTATGTTAATCTATATATGTTAATTATTATTAACTAGTATTATGAACATAATTAAGTTGATACGAACCTGTTGATACATGCACAAGAACCTTGAGTTTGGTACATTTTTTGGCGAAGTTGATGACATACTTAACACCAAAGGTATTTAGGCCCAACGATATATCATACCTGAAATTTAAGGTGAGAAAGTAATTTAAAAAAAAAAAAACAAGACAATAATAAGGCAGGGCAACAAAAACATTAAATTAAATAGGCAACAAAAAAGGCTATCATGTTTTAGTATATATATTAGTACCTTTCATCAAAGTTAGTTGTTGCAGCTAAGTTAATAATGACATCTGTTTGATCATAAATCTCTTCCCTTAGAATGGAATCCTCCAATCCCAAGTCCTCACGAGAAATGTCCCCAGGTACCAGAGTCAACTTTTTCGAGACAAAGGAATTAAAATTTGCACCCAATTTCTCCTTTAGTACCCTAAACAAATCCTTCCCTATGATCTACACCAATAAAACACAATTAGAATGAATTAGGCACAAGCTTAACTATATTATGACATGGTGAGAAATGAGAAAGGTAGCTAGTGTATGAGGCCACTATTATGTTTGGATAATCTTTACACCCTTTATAAAAGTATGTTGAAAACAAAACATACAAAGAATATTGTTTTTTAAAAGTACGTTAAACAACCAAAACCTATCCACCAAACATGTACTTAATTATATGACTCCAAATAATCAGGAAAATGATACTACATGAAGCCTTTAATCAATTTGCTTTATAACAATCATAAATGCTAATGCTTGATTAACTAGCTCTCTGAAAGAATGCCATGGCTGTCTATATATACACACATTTTCAACCCAAGAGAGAGAAAATGAAATTAGTAAAAGCCCAAAACAGAAATGGCATTTTCTGCACAAGGCAGAACCTAACTGATGTTGTGCATTTACCTCATTGTGCAAGCGATGAGTAGCAGATTTGGCATCTTCAGTTCTTAAAAGAAGGTAAAGCTTCTTAACATTTGGTTGGACCCTCAATATCTTCTCCAACAAAACTGCAAGCAAAACATATAACAAAGTAAAACCAAAGACATCATGCACCAATAATATAAATACATCATGTGCAAAAGTACATACATACACATCATTACTTAATTAGTACCCTTTTGAATAGAAATGGAACATACCTTTGGCAAGAAAACCGGTGGCTCCAGTGATCAAAATGCTCTTATCCTGAAGAAAATGGAGTATGCTTCCCAACTCCATTGTTGTAGAAAAAATGTAACACAATAATATTATTAATATTAATGAGAGAGAAAGCTGAAATAGCTAGTGGCGTTGCAGACACAAGGGGGTGGGCGAATTGTTATGCCAATTTAGCCGCTTCATATAAGCACAGAAATCGGCATGTAGCATTTATGAGATGGAGTGTACGCAAGCAGTTGGTCGACACATAGTCATTGTTTATTATCTTAGGACGACTTGAGTATAAGGAAGTAAATAATAAATTAGGCTACCAAAGTTACGCATTCTTTTTCATGTTATGGTTCGGGAAAGTCAATAAATTGTAGTACCACCAAATAATGTAACAACATTTTAGTATAACTTTAGCAGCATATATACCTTCTTTAATTATGCCGACACTGGTTTGACTCATCCATTACAACGTGCATTCTTATAAAGGTAGAATTTGAGTTTGATTTTAATTCAACCTTTTTAATTGAAGACGTACGGTATATAAATTTTACTATAAAAATAGTAGGTTTTTATGACCTTGTCTAAATAACAGTCTTGTGATAATCTAACATTTCCTCCCAAAAAATCATGTTCAGTCACTTCCGTATCATTTTAGTTGTTGAATAGAATGGATAAATTGTTGTAAATCTCGACCAATATTTATCCTTAACTCGTACCAATAAAAAAATTGTTACGATTATTGTTAAAGCCTCCATCACTGTTATTATTAACAGCAACTTATTATGTAAAGAAAACAGTTTTGGTAGTGTTTTTTTTTAGTATATATGAAGAGTGTGATCGTGCAGTCTCAATTCATCAAGCCACCACCTAACAACTACCCACAACACTGTACAAGTTGACGTACAAATTCCAAGTTTCTAGTTATATTAGCTCGTAATTATTCACACACACAAACACACATAAAAGAAGCTTGAATTGAATGTTTATATTTTTTCTTTTGTCATTTTTATCTCTAATATTTTTTCATAATATTTCATTTATCTGTTTATTTTCAATTCAAATGTCTAATATCCTCTTACTCGATCTTTCATATTTGATGCCTTTAGTGTTAAACTTTTACAAAACAATAGTATTTGCTAAAATTTAAAAAAAAAACAAATAAAAGTTTATTTAATTAAATTTTAATGTTCTTTTTCTTGAAAAGGAAAGAAATCTTCACAGAAAACAAAAAAAAAATGTCACAATATTCATTCCTTCCGAAAACTACTACTCTTTTAAGAATGGTGACTCAACAAAATGATCAAATTTCATTTCTTTAAAATATAAAATCGTCATATAATAATATGAACTGATCCATATTATTTCATTTAATAAAATTAAAATATTTAACCTATCTATATATTACACTTTTGTTCTCTCAAATTTTAAATAATCCAATTTTAATGGTTCCATTAGTAGACCATACATTAGTTAACCCTGACCTGTGGTAGGGATGAAACTAGAACCTAAGTTTCTCGTTTTTCTTCATCACCTAAATCACTAGGGCATTATGCTTTTTTTGAGCCATAATGTAAACACTATTATATATATACATTACAACATGAGTTAATTGCATTTTAAAATACTTATTTAATGTTAAATCAAGTTTACAAATAATAGATTTGTGCAATAATCATAAAAAAAATATGTGTCTTACATGCCATCTAACATACAACCAATTTTTTCTTTCATCTCCTTTTTTACCTCATCTTTTTCTACTACATCACTAATATTATATTATTTATTTTGATATTATAAAATACATTTATTAATTAAATTTTATGAATTAAAATATTTAAGATTGAATATTAAATAAAAATAATTTGCACAATGGTGGAAGACCATAAGTACAATTAACTCATGCAATAATGTTAAAACTATTAAAAAATATTTACAATGAAAATATTTAATTAATAAATTTATCAATTTAATTTTTAATATTTTTATACAATAAATATAAATATACAATCAATTTTATCTTCCCATCTTTCCATTCTTTTTCTATAGCATCACTTATATTATATTAAAATTAATATAATAGTATTATTTTAATATATTAAATTATATAAGTATTAATTATATTATTAAAATAAATTAAAAAAAATTGTAATACGGTAACAAAAGATCAGAAGAAAATAGGGTAAAAGGAAGATGAAAGACAAAAGCAATTATATTACAATATATATATATAAATAAAAAAATTATATAATTTATCATTAAATACTTTAATTTTATATTTATTGTACAATTTTATTATTTATGAGCTAGATTTAACACAGCATTATAAGAGAGAGAAAAATATAATGCACTGACAATAAAGATGTTTGTGGATTAGATTGGATCAGTCTTGGAGAAAAAAATCATTTGATCTAATCATTTTTTATTTTGTTAATTTATCATCTAATCTCTTTAGTTCAAACTTTTAATCCAATCTAATTCAATCCAATTTAAAGTGGTTTGAATTGGATTAATTTTTTATTTTAAACATACTTTTAAATTTTAAATAAAATTTAAAATATATAATAAAAAATATATAAAATATCAAATATTTCATTTATATGTCATTATATAACTAATATATAATATAATATTTATACATGTTAACTCAAATAATTAGTAAAAAAATAATCAAATATAATTTTTATAAATATATATAATATATGATAATTTTATAAATATATAAGAAATAAAAATAGAAATAAATAATATTATAAATTTATGTATAAATATATACATATGTATAAGATCGATTTCTAAAATTAAATTAAAATCCAATCCAATAAAAAAAATTGATTTTCTAAATTTTTTTATCCATTCAATTTTTGGTTTTTTCGCCTACATTGAATTGAATTAGTTTATAAACATTCATAATTAACTTATAATATAAAATGTTTTATGAGTCATTCCATCATAACTTATCATATATAGAAAATTTATTAATTTTTAAAATAATTGTCTTAACGTAATTTAAATAATAATAAATTATTAAATGACTATGTAAAATTATTTTATAGCATTCATGTATAAAACGTTAAACTCATTTTAAAAAATACAATTAACTTATGTTGTGCGCAAGGATTAAATTACTTTTAGTAGGGAAAAGTTATTTTAAACAGAAAATTTATTACAAGTGTGCTTTTGGATAAATAAAATTTCTCTAAACTATATATTTATGTGATATTTTAGGTAATAAACATTTTTTGTTAAGTAACTTAACACTTGCTACCCTAAAGCTTGATCTATAATTTCGTCCACACAAGTTTTCACATTTCAAGAATGGTAGAGCAATAATAATTAACCGGTACCAACTACCCAGTTAAATACGAGCACAGACAACAATAACGACAGAAGCAGATACAAATGAAAGAATAGTTAATTAGTTTGCATGATGCAACAAAAGAAATGAATATATTGTGGTTATTGGTACGCGGGAATAAATATCCTAAAGAAAATTAAAATGTTCATTTCATTTTCGGATTAGAAGCTGAACATGAAGTTGTTTTAACTACACACCCTAGATATATTTTAACTTTTTTTTAAAGGATTCATAACTCTTCTAAATTATTTAATTTTACGCCCTGTGTTTATTACAAGTTACAACAAATGGAAACAATCTCGTGCGGATGAAAATAAACCACCTTTGTTTGTTACTGCAGATGCATCAAAGCAATAAAGATTAATTGAGTTTTTATTCCCTCAATTTTGTCAGATTCCAATCTTAAGTTTTTCAGATTCCCTCAATTGTTTGTAATAAATTATAGTTATTTGCTAATTTCCTATCATTTTATTTATTTTCACTCTCTCATTTATTTTTATTGCTCAAAATTAGCTCTTATTTTATCATTTTTATTCCTCTTTTTTATATATTTTAAACTAATTTTAAACAATAAAAAATAAATGAAAAACTAAAAATAGACAAAAAAAAATTGAGAAGCTAAAATGCTCACAAAAAATTATTAAAAGACTAAAAATCGTTAAATAAATTTTGAGGAAGTAAAATTAGAATCCAAAAAAGTCAAGATACTATAAACTTAATTAACCCAAGAAATAAATTTGAAATTGGTGAGATCTAGCGTACTATTTCAATTTTCACATATTTTCACTCTTTCTCTTTATCTCTTTCCTCATTTATTTTTTATTTATTTTTAATGAATCATTTTACTTTTAACTATTTCTTGTTAATTTTCACTCTTTTTATTTCAATTTACCCTATTTCTCCCCCTCTCTACCAAATAGAAACAAACGAGCAATGTGGGAATTGTTTTATTTCTATATGATGTGTTCAAGATTAATTAAGTTAACATGTCTAAGGTGGATTGTTGACTGAAATTAAACCCCTGCAAACCTTTGTTGAAATAGGCTTCTAGGTGGATAAATTAATGTTCAAGATCTTCTTATGACGGGAAACTCTTTCATAAGGCGGAGACGCCATGAAAAAATTACTGAATATTGTAAAAAGTAAAAACCACTTTGATGCTAAAATTAATAAACATTTTACTGAAGTGATAATATATACTAAATGCTCATGTTACACTTGATTTAATTTATAAGAGTCTGAAATTAATAGATTGGATTCCTATATAAGAGTTTAAGATCTCTTGCAGATAAATATATTTTGTGTTAATATTAGAGGTCTTGCACTTAAATGTTGACTTTGATCCATATTAGCATTTTGGGTTAATAAGGCTTAGATCAAGGTGGACCATCATTATTTGAATTAAACTTCGAGTCAATCCTAAACACTACCAAATCTATTTAACTTCGCCTAATTAATTATCACTTGTCTTTAGTTTTCAACGAACTTGAACCTCAAGTTTTCACTTTAGATATGTCATAGCTGTTATACTATTATTTATTGCCTGGACTTATTGAGTTTTAAAGCCTACAAGTTTATACTTATTTATTGTGTCATTTCTCAATATTTTTTACCTTACCTCCTTTTTTCTTTTGGTCGAGCTTTTCAATTTTTTTTTTAGTTTTGTTTTATTTTGTTTTCAAATTAAAGTTTTGTTTGTGGATATTATGTCGAAGAGTCAGTAGGATTTTAGCTTGGATTAATGACTTGTTTATAAAAAAAATATCTCTGCATTTGGATTAATATCTTTTGTCTAAGAGTTTGTTGTGAGAAAGGAAACGAAGGCAGGCAATAGGCATGCCAAATAACTCATCGAACAATCTTCAGATCTTCAATCTGACGTTCTCCCTACTTCCGCTTTGATATTTTTGTTATTCATTATTGTTTATATATCTATTGAATTAAAATATAATTAATATTTAAATATGTAATTTATTTAAAATATATAAGTAAATTAAAATTATAAAAAAAACAGTATAATGGGTTACTTGCATGTATATTAAACCCAATAAAACAACGATGATAAGATATGGATATTAAAATTTTAAACATGTCTCTTTTATATCCAAATTTAGTTTGGAGAATAAATTTGTTTTGAGGATATATTTGATTAGCCTAAAAAATATGTTTGTACATGAAAATTTGACTTGAAAACTCAATTTTCTAAGTTTACAAAGTGCGTGTTTAAGGGTGCATCTTCCCTTAATTAAAACCAAATTAAATGAGCTCATTTGTGTGAAAGCTAAGATTTGTAAGAACGTGAAGAAAAATTATATATGCTCGTGAGATAATTGTAATCAAGCAAGCTCAAATTCAAATATGCACTTATTAATTCTCGTCCATTTTCTTCTAAAGCTATTTGTGATTTGCAACTCATAATTATAAAGTTCCCACGTAGAGTAGGTGGGAAGGATACATGCAAGAACATTGAACACGCCATGACAAGGGCCATTATTCCATTATTTAATTAGTGTCGTAAAATAGTTTACTAGGATAAACTTTAATGCTAGTTTAAAGCATTTAGGTGATTAGTCTCTATAGGTTTTGGTAGCTAGGAGATAAATTGCCATACCGATGGTGACCAAAAGTACATTTAACAAACAAATTAACAAACCCATGTCCTATATATTCATCAATTACAATGTTGATAATTTGATATTCTTTCCCCCTTTCAATCAACAAGTGAGTTTCAACACGCAAATTAATGTGCTTCGGTCTTGCATGTGTATGTGTGAGATTTTGCTCACCTGAACAAGAATTGGAAATAGCTACATACATATAATATGATGGGAAAGCATGGACATGCAATTCATTATAATTTTTGGAAAGAAAAATCATAGTCTTCTAGCCATGTGGTCTTAAAGAAGTAGGTGAACGAAGAGCCTTTAGCAAGCTGGATTTGGACAATGATATATGGAAGTTAATTGACTTAGAGGGTTGTAGCCAGCACATAAGAGTTTGAGTGAATAGTGAATATCTTAATAGTTAGTGAAAGACTGAAAGCTAATGTCGTGAACAAATGCGTATGATCGATCTACTAATAGTTAACAAAGTGATAAAAGAGGAGTCACAACCACAAGCTAGTTACTTAAGTCAATTTCTTCCTCTGAAGAACATAACTTTCATTCCAGCAAACTTTGACAAAGAAGTCCTCAATTTGTTATTTCTTTTAGGCAGGAATGAAAAGTACGTTTGTCGTTTCATTGTTTTAGAGAAAAACATAAGATGACATTTGTTTTCCTCAACTCATCCTCTGTTTCATTAAGGGTAAAAATATGTTTTTTTATCCCTCAATTTATTTTGATTCATGTTTTTAGTCCATCATATTTTTTTTTGGAATAAATTACATAGATTCTTTTAATTTTTGGGTTTTTGTTAGGCATAAATCATTACACTGATCTCCTCTAAGACGTAAAATATGTTACTTTTTTCAGTCCTTTATAAAAGGAAGAGTATCGAATATAAATAAGAGTAAACCTCAAGGAACTTATGTAATTTACTCTTTTTTATTATTTTTAATCCTTCGTAAATTATTCTATTTTGCTTTTTCTCTTAACGTTAATTCAATTGTTAAGTGATGATTAAAATTTATATTTGAAATTTTTCTGTTTAAGTATTTAGTGTTTTTAACTGTCAGTAAATTTTCTGGCATACTAAAATTGCCTAAAATATTACAAAAGAAAGAAAAAAAAACCCAAACACACTAGATTTTGTGAAACCATAAGAAATGTTACAAAAAAGATTATTCCGCTATAAAATTTACAGTAGTTAAAAACTATCAAAAACTTAAACAAAAAGACTTAATATAATCTTGATCCTCATATTTTGTCCTATTTGTAATTTTGGTATCCTTATTTAAAAATAGATACATTTATTTAGTTTATCTATTTTAAAAATTCATAATTTTGATTAAATCTTTAATTTTATTTATATTTGTTTCTTTTATTTTTTTACTTTTTAATTAATTAAATCATTTTTATGGTACTTAAATGAATCTATTAAGCCTACGATTCTATTGGACAAAAAAAATCATAAATAAAAGTGAAGATTAAATCAAAATTATCATTTTTTAAAAAAAAATAGAGATTAAATATTTTTATTTAAAAATAAAAAAATAATTAAAATTGCGGATTAAACAAAATAAAGAAAAAAATATATTTAAGTCAACATGTCACATACAACTTATGCTTTGCCACATCTAACAAATACCCTTATTTTAAGTACTTAATAAATACTAAGGCATACCATACATTGTTCTTTAAATGAATTGCCATGCAAACAAATGCCAACCCTTATTAATTAGCTCAAAATAAACCGTCAATACACCAAGCTCCAACTACCTTTGAATTTGGCTTTCACTCATAAGTTTTTTTTTTTTCTTTCTTAATGCTCCCATATTCATTGAATTTGATGTGATTTAGAAGAGAAAGAGACAGAGCAAGAACCAAAAATGACGAAAGAGTGAGAGTTGACTGATTGTGTGTGTATGTGTGCATGTGCCAACCCAAAATCAATCTCCTTGTGCATGCATGCAGCCCCACCGGCATTATCCTTCCCTCATAAATGAGGCCTCTCACAGTCACAGCCCATCCCTTTAAGTTAAGCTCAGCACTACATTTATGGCTGCAACTAGCAATTTCTCTCTCTCTTTTAGATTATGTATAATCTCATCCTGGGAAGATAAATTTTGTTCAAGTTGAGAAGTTACATGCATGAAAACATTGTTTCTGACTCATGATTTTATGTTTTAAACTCAAAGAGAATAGTATGAGGCTATGAGCTATTAATCGATAGTGTAACTATAAAGTAATTTTATATTATTATTTAATCATTTGTTTATTTTTATAATACTTATCATAAAAATTACAATTGTAATTTTGTTCTTTTTAATTTTTTAAATTTATGATTTTGGTTTTTTTTATTTTTAATTGTAATACTTGAACTCTTAATTTTTTAAATTAGTGTTTTTATTTGGTTCATCTCTTAAATTATTAACTAATAATTATGATTATTAAATTAATTATAAATTAAGTTTTTAATAAATAATTTTATTCATTTATAATTAACTTAAGTAAAAAAAATTAGTTTATAATTAATCTATTAATTTTTATTAATCATAATTATTAGTTAATAATCTACCGTATAAATCAAAATTTCTAATTTAAAAATAAGGGAAAAGAAATATTATAATTAAAATTAAAGAAATCAAAATTATAAATTTAAAAAATAAAAAAAAATAGAAATTACAATTTAACCTAATTCTTAATCAATTAACAGTACTGTAAAGTATTTTACGCCCACGATGCATGATATAATATAAACTCATTTTACAGGTCATGTATCATCTCATATTGGGGAAGATGTATTTTGTTCAGTCTGAGAACTTACAACATGAAAAGATTAATTTCCAACATATATATTTTTTCTTATATATAAACTCAAATATGAAACTTAACGAATTAGACATATATCACTTGATATCTTGAATCAGCTTTCCATCGGTAGTGCAATTAATTAGCAGTTTACCAGTATCCCAACCTCATTCATATTTAATTAAAACATATTTAAAAATCTGCAATAGCATTATGCATATGTTCTCTTCAAGGCAACCATACTATTTTTCTTGGAAAGAGTGTCAGCACAGGATTTAAGCAAAAGATATAGATCTCTCTCAATTATTTTTTGCTTCATTTAAGAGCTAGAATCTACTAACATTCAGACCCTTATTTAAGTTATTAGATTTAGAATCTTTACCACTCACACCAACCTAAGTTAACAGGGTGACAATGCATGCATCAAAACTACTACCTCTAATTCTACTTTCTACTCAATTATCTAATTCGTTAAAATTAAAAAAGATTAATTTAAATGATAATAATAAATTTATTTTAAATTTATATATATTTTTAATTATTTTTATCATCAATATTTTTCTCTCTTCTAATGATTTGGTAATATATTTTTTTCTTAATAAATATTTCTAATATAAAAATAATTAATATCATAAAGATTATAAATTAAATCTTATAAAAAAAACAAACATAATTTTAAACTCTTGAATCATATAAATAATAAGTAAAAAAAAACAAGTAGATGGATGTTGGAAGGTTGTCGTTTGTCCTTTAAATCAAGGAAAAGTGCTAATCTTTTCGAACGTTTATATGTACCACTGTATAGCAGCCTTGGATTTTTGTCTCAAAACTTCATTTTCCATTCTTAAATTTAATGTTCAATCAATAACATTTAGACAGGTGTTTTGAACCTTATTTGTGTCATAATTTTTGTGCTAGTACTGCGTAACATTTGATTCAACGTCTCGTTAAAATAAAAGTACATACTTTAATTAGGAATTTTGATTTTCATATTAATTATTCACTAACAATATTGCCGTCACAATAGTATGTTATGTTAAGAAAAAATTTATTTTATATATATAACATCTTGATAATTATTATATAATTTTTATATTTTAATATAAAATATGATTTATATTGATCTAATGTTAAATTATATTCATGTATTATGAAAATTATTTTTGTCAAATTTTATTAAAATTAAATAATAATAATAAAAAGTAATTAAATGATTTATATTTTAATATATTTTGAAATGTTTATATTAAATTAATTTTAATTTATATAAAAAAATAATAAATAATTTTTATTAATATGAAATTTTATATATATAATTTATGTAAAAGAAACTTTTCATCTGATAATAAATTTTTAAAAAAATATTATTTAATTAAAAATTATAAAATAATATATTAATTATTAAAATTATATCAATCTAATTTAATCTTGCTCGTACATAAGTTTTTCAAATTAGAAATTCATAACCACAGCACAACAGTCAAATCAAAATCATCCAAAATAAAATGTCCGAATAGTATCTATCGAACTCATATAGACGTGGGACACCAGCTATCTATATGTAGTTGTACACATTACCTGGAGTGTTCAATAATTTATTTAAATTGCTAATTTATCTAAAAATCTGAAAAATAAAGAAATACATTTTTTATTTTATTGAATTTGGTTGTTGTAAAAAATATATTAAAATTTGGTTCCATGTAATATTTAATTTGTGATTTTGACTCCTCGATCTAATTTCTTTCTTCACAAATTTAGTTTTTCATTTTAAAAAATTCATAATTTCTATTTAATATTCAATTTTGTATATATTTATTTCTTATATATATAATTAATTAAATTATTTTAAATAAATATGTTAGATTTATGGTTCAATTGAAAAAAAAACATACAAAATAGAAAAATCAAAATTATCGATTAAAAATTATAAGATAACTAAAATTACAATTTAACTTAAAAAAAGTTATTGTATTTGGTTTTCTGTTTTAAAATTCTGTAAAACAAAACTCTAATATAAAATTTGTGGTATTCACTTTAAGTCTGAAGGAAGGTTGTTTGCAGTGACTTTTTCATGGCCACAAACAACTTGTCAAGGAAAATAGGCATTTTGTAATGATATTTGCATTTCGTTGTAATAAGATGTTTTTTTACATCAATGTCGCAGAAAAAAAATATTGCTTATCCTAGAGATAATATTCCTTAAAAAAAATAAAAATCCTAGATACAATACTGGTTATTGTTAAAGCATAATAATCGCCAACAATCTTGGTTATATGGCGGGTAAACACACATGTACATATCACAACAACAATATTAATGATTTGACTCTAGTGGATCACTAAAAACATTATTTGGTTGGCCGTGGGTAGGTCCACCTATGAACTTTCTTCACTGTAGAACAAAAAAATAAAAGATTAATTTTGACTAACCAAAATAGGAATTTTTTTTATACATGCAGAATCACGAATTATTAAAGCTATGGACAAAATTTCGTAAAACAAAATTCTGGACAAGAAAAAAAAAAGAATTGGGAATTTAAACAATGAGTTTTTTTTTTTTTTACTGGTAAACTATGAGTTTTAACGCAAGCTTAAGTGATATAGCATAGGGGTCTCTTTAAATAAAATTTTGAAATCAAATATGGTAAATGGTAATAAATAGATGTTGGGAGATTTCTCATCCCCTTTCAATAGGTCTATCTAAAAATTAAATATAACTTTTGATATTTTTTTTACAATGATCACACCAAAATTATGGTATTATGCATATTAATTACCCCATCCTCTCACCGTTAGGTTGATCCTAAACGGTTCAAAAGTTATTATGTGCATAAAACTTCCTAATAGTTAATGTCTAAATAAAACTGCCCCAATAGAATAGAAATTGTATCAATGATTGTTTTTTACAGGATCGGCGAATTAATGACTGTTAGTTCAAAAATAAACTTTGTTAAATAACTTTATTTTTACGTTAAATTTTAATAATTTAACCATTATATTGTTAATTTAAAATTCTCATTAGATAGATTAAATTTACAAAATTATATAATTTAAATATTCATATTTCATTTTAATATATAATATTTTAAAATATAAGAAAAACAAAAATTGCTATTAGCATTTATATAAAATTAGAGATGTCAGCTCGAGAATAAAATATCACGTAATTTAACAATTAAAATAATTTGATTTATATTTTATAAATATTATTAAGTAGAATGTGTCTAAATTTTTTACCAGATAAGTAGATCAAGGAGATGGATAAACAGGAGCACCTTCCTAATGTTTACAAGCACAAATCCTGAACAGTTATGCTGCTGATCTCTAATTAAAATTGAAATTTTACTTCAATAATTTATTTCGTTCTTTGATGCAAACTTTATTATGTATATTATCGAAATGAAACTTCAATTTTAATTTGGAAAACAACGCCATAAATTAACTAAAAAAATACATCTAAGATTTGTCCCATAAATATGTGTTTCCTAGGTGCTACTCCCACCTCTCAAAAACCAAGCAGCTTACATAACTATCAGCATTCACATGTTATACATAGATGGATTTTCATGTTAGACAAAACTAACAGGAAAATTTTGAATTTACAACATGGAGGAGAAGTTTCCTCCTTAAATAAGCAGGCTCTAATTTCCCATCATTTGAATTCAACAAGCAAGCGAGCTCCAAGTTGATGCAAGAAACTACACATCAACTTTTGCTACCTTAGAAGAGTGTCCCGTTAATGAGATCAGTGTAAAGAACTTGAGTGTACAGTTTATGATTGCTCAACATTCGAAAGCATATCATTCCTTTTATTGCATGTATGGTTAGAATTTCCTATGCTTCATGCAAGTGGTTAAACGCAAATGTGAAAGCACATGCATCATTCATGCATGCCACTTTAACAACGTCCCAAGTTGATACCCTCTTTAGGTAATATACTAAGATGCTCAAGTCAAGAACCTCCTTCATTTGTTTGTGTATCCTGGTTAGCGTGATAAGTCACAAGGGCATGTTCAGTTACTTCATCTGCAAGTGCAGGAGTAATCTTTGTTTGAACTTTAGCCACCTGAGGATTGTCCTTGCTATTTAGGGCTGCATCTTCAGGATACTTTTGATCTAATTTTGATGGAGCAGTGTCCCCTATATCTATTCCTAGTGAACCACTCACTTTTTTGTTGGTCATTGGCAGCAATGTCTTCGGTAACAGGAGCAATTTCATATTCAGATACCAGATCCATGAATTCATTAAGCAGTCTATGCACTTTCCTGTTTGATGCCATGGATGGAAGAATATCTTCAATAAGGAGTTTGTGTTTCCTCATTCCCTGCAAAGATATAAAAGGGAAACTTCAGAAGATGAGCTCATCATTTTGTTTGACATTCACAGCAGTTCTGTTGGTGAATAGTAATTCCAGCATCATCTTTGCTAGGATTTTTAACCATTTTTTTCAGGATAAATAAGGGAGTTTAATTTATATGCAATGTCAATATAAATTTTTTTACACAATCAACCCTTCAGAATTCATGATCAACTTTTAAAGTAATTATTGTAAAAATCAACAACTTTACCATACATGTCAATTGTGATTGAATGACAGAATAAGAATTCTTTACATCATCAGTACATACAGTATTTACTCTAAATAAATATATGAAAGTATAGTTAGTCAGAGCAAAAAGTGAAAGTTTGAGGGAGAATGCTTTGATTGCTTTCCCTCACTTGTGTCTCCCCTTCATAGATTCATAAACTCTCCCAGACAAGGGTATCATTCTTTTCCCTTCCATTCCCCTTATCACCCCTCATCCAAACATACTCCAAGAGTAGGAAAAGTTTCAGCTATAATGGTGTGCAATTCCACCATTGCTAGCTTGCACAATTTTAACATGTGATAATAATACAACAAAGCTTCACACAAAATAATTTTATTATGTGTATGATGACAAAAAAATCTTACAAGCACAAAAGGATCCCATGCACTCTTTGAATCTGAAGATGCTTCTCCAGCCATCCCCGTTGGAGGTCCAAGGAAACTCTCAGAGTTCTCGTAATCGAGATTCATCTGCTTCTCTGCAATCATTTTATAATCATTGTTCAGTCTACAACTAGTTCAAAATCACAGACCAAAGAGTGTGATTGAATAATTAAAAACTATTAGAAGTTAATATTTATAACTGGCTGATCACATGCATATGAATAAATGTATGTTTGGCAACTTTCTTGATGAATTCTTCAAGAGTGAAGACCAATACACATAGTTAAACTCAATCCATTCAACGAGAGATGATCATGCAAATTATATAATTGGGATAATCACAGACCTACCCTGAGGTTAGCAGTAATTACACCTAAATCCTACTTGTCTTAGAACTGTTTTCTAATTGGGATAATCACAGACCTACCCTGTAGAGAACTGTTTTCTAGTTCAGTTAGATTCAGTTTTCTGTGATGAACCGAACCATGAACAAGCCTAGTTAAAGTGTTAGAATAATATAATAGGTTAAAAAATAGAGAATGTAAGCGTAATTTCTGAATCAAGTAGGGCCTAAGTGTAATTGTCTGTGACCTCAAAGAGAAATCAGTATAATTATCCCTAAATAATCTAAGAATCATAGGTACAAATCATGTTGGCATAAATAAAAAATTAAGTGCCAACAGTGAGATGCTGAGACGGACAGAGCAAAAGATAGAGCGCTCACAGTGGGAGACCAAGTCACTCTTTGTCTCTTTATAAGAACTTTTTTGTGGGAGACAGACAGCATGCATGCTTCATGCAAGAATGAGAAATGCCAGAATTGCATCTGGAGAATATAAAAAAGAAAAATATAGTAGATTAATACCTAGCAAGAAAGTGTACATAGGACAATAGGCATTGCCGATATTCTTTGGAGGATTCCAAAGCCAAAGCAGAGGCCAACTGAGCTTCCAAGTGAGCGCGTGTCTGCACTCCATCATCAGTCAATCTGTATCAAAACACTCATGTTTAGAACTGTTCATGTAAACATTAGGACACTACCAAGAAAAGGAGTATCTAGAAGAATAAAACTACAAAATGTGAGACAAGGGCCCTAGAGGACTAGTATGTTCTGTCTTCCTTCTATACAAAAATATGAATACATAAACAATAATTATATCTATTTCCAGATTCATTGGTGTTTGGACATATGATTTGTATTTAATATCTTTTTAGCATGCTTAATATCTATTTTAATATCCTTTTCATCCTTGCATGACTAATATCCCTCTCCTTCCTTACCCACTTAAATCAATTTCATACAATATCCAATAGCATTTTTCAAATCAAGAAGACAGGAACCAACACTAACTTAAGACTGTATCTAAAATAGATGCCAATAAATACACACCTAGTCCAGCCTGGCTTCCGTGCCAAATATTTTCTAACATCAACCTGCAAAGCAGCAAGTTCACCACTTTGAATTGAGCCCATACTCCAAGAGCTGGCAAAATTTGATGCAGGGAAGCAGTCATCTGCAACCCTTAGCCAACACTTGAGACTCATGTCAAATAGGAAAGCTTGACGAGTGGCCAAAACGACAAGAGGAGAACCAGATTTTGATAGCCTTGCAAATATAACTTTAATAGTGCCTGAAAAAGAAAATATAAAAAATCATAGAAACCAAAGCAGCTGCAGGCAGAAGCTCACAGACTGTAATAACTGCTCCTATAAGTATGACGCATTGACTATTCTATATCAACTGATATCTAAGTGGGTGAAACTGCAAGCCACTGTAGGAAAGCAACTATCTTTTCTCCGGTGATCTTTTGGTATTCAGTAAATAATTAGGATTATTCAATTCAAGGATGTGCTTTTGTACTCTTAAGTGACTAATGACTAATGTGGTTCAAATCTTTTTTTTTCACGTGTGCAGAGGGAATGCACACTAACAACTTGTACAGAGTTGGTAAGTGCAAAGGAAGGAGATTCTTTCTATGATTGAAAAAAAATGGACAACAAAAGACGAAATAGTTATTTAAAAATAATTTGCAAACATGCAACAGTGTAACTTTTCAATGCTAGCTTGTACAAACTTGCTACAAAAAGGCATAAAACATGCAATGAAATCCACACAAAGATAATTTTAAAATATTAAAGCATGCGATGAAATTTCAAAGTTTATACTATTTTTAATTTTTAACTTGTTCCAAACATTTATGCTCCAAACAACAAAAATGAAAAAGAAAATAATGATATTAGAGAGAGATGATCTGGTCTCTAGAGGTTGTTTTGTCATAATAATATGAAGAAAATTTAATATAATGAATGTTAGGTACAAGTACAATGACAAAAGGCAATGATACAATATATCAGAAATGATAACAACAATAAAGTGGTGGAAAGTAAACCAAATACACGTCAAGCAACTATTTACCTGAAAACATCCATCTTCACACCCAACTGCCCCAAAATTTGCATTTCGAGCTAAAACAGTGACTTTTCTTGATATCCTATCAGACCAAAGTGTTTGAGGACCCCTTGTGCAAGCAATTTCCGTTTCTCTCATCATGGACGTATTCCCTATTCCTATAATGTCATTCACAGCATGTTCTCTCAGGCGTGCTTCCAAACAAATAGGTGAAGTATCTGCCCCACTTTTGTAGTCAAATACCCTAATGGAAAGAGTAGCACAAGAAGCAGACAAGGAACCAGTAGTCGTGGAATTTCCCAACTGCTCAACATTGATATTTCCATCTATGCCAGAAGAAGCTGGAACTTTCTCAATCCCTAGGCTCTCCAAAACTATGGCCCGAGCAGTAACCCCAGAACGTTCTTTTAAATCTGATTTCCTGCCAAGTGCACCACCCAATGTACTTGCTCTTTTTTGGCTTTCATCATTAGATACAACTCAAATGTTACCCATTCTGTGATCAGAATGAGAGGGAAATCATGAGCTTGGGACTGAACTACACAAGAAATGTTTTCCTGCTGAACAGGCACTCCAACTGCTTCTGGAATTATTCTTTTTCTTCCATCAGGTCGTCTATATTCTCTTTGCTTGACAGGGTTAGAAATTCGGGCAGAGGCGGTAGCGTTGCTTAACCCATCACCAATAGTACCTCCACTCTTCTTACAATCATCAACTTGAGGCTCAGCTTTCTTTGAAGCAATGTGCACATCATCATAACCTTTTTCCACTGTCTGGTTTTGTCGGACATCAGAAACCACTTTTTTGCTTGGCAGAAGCTGCTTCTAGTAATAACTGTGCTGCACTCTCTGCTTAGTTCGCCTCATGACCTCTCACATCGCCATAGCGATTTCGCTTCAACTCATCTAGCTCAGCATCACTAAGTCTCCGTCCAAGTTCTTTCACCTCAAAATGAAATGTAGCCACAGATTCATCCAAGGAACAGGCAAAAAGTGAATATCCATTAGGGCTCCTGTTTCAAAATGAATAATAGTAACAATAAAGCAAAGTCATTCAAAGAAATAAAGAAGTCAAACTAATTAAAAAATGAACAACATTCAAACTACATATATAGTGCAGCCAAAGATGAATGGCATACCAGGATAAATCCACAACACTTAGTAAAGAAATGCTTAGCAACAAAGAGAGGACAGGGACTTGCAGTAGTCCATACAGTTATAGTTCGATCCTGACTTCCGATGGCAATAACATTGTAAGGCTGTGGCTCTTTGCTTCCTGTCTTGGAAGCACCATTGGCCCACCCAACATCCACAGACTTCACTTCTTGAGCATTATAGAAATTCCTTCTAAACATTGAATTGTTGAACTTGACCACAATAATTGGAGCATTATGTCCTAAGAAGTCAAGCGTTGCAGACCATTCCCCTCTCTCAAGTACAGGGGCAGAATGCCTTGGTTTCTGGAAACCATGAGTAGTGGTGACAAAATGCCCACAGGGAGACCATCCAAGACGCCTGAAAAAGGTAGACCCAAGCTGAAAGGAACACAGTTCAATTAAGAAATAGAAATTTTTATTGGTCAATATGTTGGTTTTTTGGAGGAAATTATAAAAAATAGAAGAGAGAAGAGACACAATACGTATGTGGAGGAAATAGAATTATTTTATTCTAATTCAAATTGTTCTCAGTAGCGATACAATAAATAACAAAAGATAAACTAATTAAATAACAAGATATTAGTAAAATAGAATATTAAAACTAACTTATTCCTTAAAGATAAGAACCACTTATTGACTAGGTTAATCCATTAAAAGTGACTTACTCCTAAAATATAGGAAACCAACTTATTTTAAAAACTGAAAAATAAAATATTATGCAGTTACAAAAGTATATCTTCAACACTCCTCCTTGCTTTTGGAACTGCAAACTCCAATTCTTTGAGTTCAAGTTTGTTGATAGGTAGTGATTTTGTAAACATGTCAGTCAATTGATCTTTAGACTTGTAGTAAATTAAGTTCACTTCTCCACTTTGTTGCATCTTTATCAAATAATAAACCTTGATGTTGAAATGTTTAGTCTTCCCATGACACACGGGATTGTTTGCAATAGCAATGACTACTTGATTGTCAACAAAAATTCCAGTTTTGTTCTTTTGAGAAAATAGAATGTTTGACCTTGTTTTAGTGAGATACATTAGACATCCAATCAAGCTCCCATAATATCCTTCATCAATGTTATCAACACCTTCTTCCTTGTTGAACTTCACATTTTGATTCATTGGTGTGCTAACAGATTTACATTCCTCCATTTGAAACCTCTTCAAATTTTCTTTTGCATATTTCCTTTTTTTAATGTTTAGCATTCTTTCAAGATGGCAATGATCAAGTCTCTTGTGCCAGAGTTCCGTGGGTGTGACTTGAGTGAAATAGGTTGTATGCCCCTCCTCTACTGGATCAAATAAGAAGCTTTTACCTTTCATTTTAACCCTTAGAACTTCCCAGTCAAAATTGTCATAGATAAAGTAATGTTGATGTTCAAAGGACACTTTAAATCCCTTTTTAATCAATTGACCTACACTTAGCAAGTTTTGGTCAATGTTAGGTACATAAAGAACATCTGATATTAATTTGATACCTGAACATGTTGAAATTGCAACAGTTCCTTTTCCTTTTACTGAAATATAGCCACCATTCCCAATTCTGACCTTTGAGACATTAGTTGGCTTCAAATCCTTGAATAGAGTCTTATCATATGTCATGTGGTTTGTACAACCACTATCAATCAACCAACTTTCACTTGATTCACTACTCAAGAAGCATGTGGCCACAAACAGTTGATCCTCCTCTTCTTGATTAGCAATCTGAGCTCCCTCATCATGATGATTTTTGTTGGGGCAGATCACCGCTTCATGCCCTATCTGGTTGCACTTGTTACATTTTGCATCTGGTCTCCTCCAACATCTGAAAGGTGCATGACCTTTTTTGCCACAATGCTGACAAGGTGGATAATTTTTCTTTTTATCTTTATCTTTGTTTTGGTTGTTTGCACTATTTTCGCTACTTGCTGGTTGATTCTTCTTGAAAAAATCCTTTTTGCTTTCATCAACTTCATGATGTTTGGCGGGCAAAGCACCTTCGACAACACGATCTTACCTCATCAACCTTCGCTGCTCTTGAGCTTGCAGGGCATGTAGCACTTCTGCCAATGTGATTTTCGACAGATCCTTTGTGTTCTCCAATGAAGCTATAGATGCTTCATACCTCTTCGGCACCGTTACCAAAATTTTCTCTACAATTCTCGAATCAGCAAAATCACTTCCCAACAACTTTATCTTGTTGGCAATACCCAACAATTTGTTTGAGTATTCTTTGATTGTATCTTACTCTTCCATACTTTGAAGCTCAAATTTCCTCCTTAAATTCAGCACTTGCATGCTTCGTATTCTATCATCTCCAGCGTATTCCTCTTTCAGATAATCCCAAATTGCTTTGGGTGATTTAAGAGTCATGATTCTGATGAATATCATTTGTGAAACACCAGTGAACAAACATGATCTCGCCTTTGCCTTCTTCATCTTTCTTTCCTTGTGATTTTTAATTTGGACCATGGTGGGATTTTCAGATAGCGGATATATTTCATAATCCTCTTCCACAACATCCCACAAATCCAAAGACTCCATGTAGGATTGCATTTTCACTTCCCAAAGATCATAATTCTTTCCATCAAAGATTGGAAGAGTTATGTGAGAAAAACTTGCTTCACCTTCCATGGTAGAGGTCCCATAAGAATAAGGCTCTGATACCAAATGTTGGTTTTTTGGAGGAAATTATAAAAAATAGAAGAGAGAAGAGACACAATACGTATGCGGAGGAAATAGAATTATTCTATTCTAATTCAAATTGTTCTCAGTAGCGATACAATAAATAGCAAAAAATAAACTAATTAGATAACAAGATATTAGTAAAATAGAATATTAAAACTAACTTGCTCCTTAAAGATAAGAACCACTTATTGACTAGGCTAATCCATTAAAAGTGACTTACTCCTAAAATATAGGAAACCAACTTATTTACTAAATCCTATTTTAAAAACTGAAAAATAAAATATTATGCAGTTACAAAAGTATATCTTCAACACAATAGATTTCAAAATAGGAAACTTTCTGATTTAGTCCAGTGACCATCTGTTCTATGAGCAAGACTCCAATCACAGTTTTATTATCAAATTGACTTGCTATAAAAGATCCAATAGGATCCCATGCAACCCCCTTAACCAGACTTGTGTGGCCCCTCAGAACAGCAGTGCAAATACCATTGCTCATGTTCCATATATGAATAGTGTTGTCCAAACTCCCACTAGCTAATGTGGAGTCATCAGGAGACCAATTAAGACCCACCTACTTTATGCATGGACATATAGATCCCAAGCTAATGATGCTCTCGTTAAAAAATGTGAAAATGTTTGGATACATAAGGTGATGAGAAAAAAATAATATATGGAGGACAATTTAGATGACACAATTGGTTAATTTAGATTCAAAGACAAATGAGAGTTAATAGGCCGAAACATGAATGCCTGTTGAAATAGGAAAAGCATTTGCATTACCAGATATGCAACGTGCCCTCTCAAAGTCAAAGCAACTTTCCAGTATTCAATATTCGGTGGCTCTCCACTGCCAAATTTCGTGGTTCCCAAACCGGACTTTCTCTCGTGAACTAATATTACCTGATCATCAGACCCTGCGCAACATACCTACCATGCTTAGCCCACCTAACACAGTTAATAGACCCAAAACGATCCCGCAGGGTTGCAAGAAGCCTCTGAGAAGACTCATCATTTCCTATGTCCCCAGACTCCCCACAAACAGACTTCATATTCCATATTCGAACCTGCACAAAGCACAGACGAGGAAGGTGATTATTGGAGAATCATTACTATGGCTCTCAGTATCAATTTCTCCCATCACCTAACTAGCAATGCATCAAACATCAGAGCAACACCCTTTTGCCTAATGAGTTCAGCAACATCACCAAATTACATAAAGTATCTCATTCGTCAACAAACAAATTAAACATTAATGCACAACAATGGTATGACACGTCCCTGGACACAGGCAAAACAACGGCAGACCGAAAAATTCAAATTCATCATTAAATTGAGACTCTTAATACAAAGGATGAGAGAAAGAAGCCATACCTTGTGGTCACCACCACCAGTAGCAAACCGGAGCCCACCAGGTTGAACATCAATGGAGAAAATTTGCATGCCCTCATGCCTAACCCAGCTAGGTTTCTCAGCGATCTTCTTCCAAAAATCTGTTTTGCCTCCCAAAATAACTTTTTTTTTTTGTTCTTTTTGAAGCAAATTCAATACATTTTTCTTTCCTTTCCCAATGGGGGAGTGGAGGAAGCTGAGAACTTCACCAACTCAGTTCAAAACCCACGAGATTCCTACAAAAATTGATGTTACTTAAACCCACGAGAACAAAATTGATGGAGTGAAAACAAAATGGTATCAAAGGGTGCTTTACATACTTTTTTATTCAATATTAATTCAAGCACGATTTCATAAAAACCAAATTTAGAAAGAAGAAAAAGTACGGGTGTGGTTTAAATTTATTAAAAATTTATAAGACCTTGAAAAAATCAATTAAAGTTGCAAGATTCATGGAAGGCAATATGCTCAACCTTAAAAAACAAGATGTTTACATAAACAACACCAGACTTTGACAAAGTTTAGCCTTCCATAAACAACAAATAAGCAATACCATTAACATTAACACATGTAATACAACACAACATTTTTATTCCATGACTTAGAGAATATATATGCAGATGATCACTGGTATTGCTTCCATTGAATCAGTTATCAGATAATATTTGGTGTACTATAATACATAGAGATTCAGTTTTTGCTCCTGGAGATTTGCTGCTATTGAGCCTTACTTATTTTGCAGACAGAAGTGATATAAATGAATTTTCTTAAGGTGTAAACCAATAATGATACAGGCAAAGAAGCACTCATGACTCAACATTAAGTAAATAATGTGACACCCTCTATCCGACTTACATATAGTTAAGAAAAATATATAAAAATCTAGAATTTAATTAAATAAATTTTATTCAAATCGCTTAAACAAATTCACGTGGATAAAAAGGTCACATTTGATTCACTGTTACCAAATAAAACTTATTAAAAATATTTCTAGCTTAAAACAAGGTCATTTAAGTTTACAAAAAAAAAAACTCAAGTTAAACAACGGAATAAAATAAAGTAAAATACATGTTTGGAACATCATGCAATTAAAACAAAAATAAATGTCTCAATATTACATCCTATCAGAGTAGTGTCTTAGCGTCCTCTAGCACGAGGTTCTTTAAAGTCATTCACCTAGTTATATGCTTCCAAGAACACAAGGTTCGAGATCATCACATGATCCAAATATAAACAACAAATAGGGAGTGAGTTATTACATTTCTAAATAAAATACAGATAAACAAAGGCATAAGTGTTAACTTATTGACAAGTGCACCAATTCGTCCAAGTAGTAATTTGAAACAGTAAGACCGATTATTGCTTCCACAGGAATTTTGTTTGTAAATTAAACAAACTATACTATTCTAAGCTATGATTGAGTAGAAAAACAAACACTGGGAGTGGCGAAGGATCGTGAACGCAGGAGTTAAATATGTTGGTGGCTTCTTACCGAAACTACTCTTGATGCAATATAATTAATTTTTCTCTATTTAATATTACTCTAGTTATCACCCACATCTAGTATTATACTCTAACTATGATTCCTCGCATGAGAGAGCCTAATTATCCTAATTTCTTTCTTAATCCCTCAAGAACTAAATTAGTTGAGCCGCATGACTAATGGAGATGCATAAACTGACTAAGCAACCTCAACTATCCCTAGCAATGAAGCATTTAGATGTTCTTTCTGGTTCTAAGGATCAAAAATATTTTCCAATGCCTAAACCCTAAACATATATATATGGGTGATCAAACCAAATACATGTGAATAAGCACAGAAAGATACAATGAAAATTGGAAATAACATTAAATAAATAGTGAAAGTCATTACATAAAGAGAGTTTAGTGGAAAGCTCCCCAACAATGGGTGGTTTAACCTCTCATTGACAATGAAATGCTTAACTATACAAAAAAAGGATGAAAATGTGTGGAGGAATGGAAGAAAGATGGGTGTGGGGATAGTTAGTGGCTCCCAATGGTTGCCTTCTTCTTCATCATCGAGCTTTAAGTTTTTATGTTGTGCTCCCCATCAGAAGTACCCATTTTTCCTCTTATTTCTCACTTAAAAGTCATCCTGATGTGAGTTTTTGCAATATCCGCACTAAGCGGCTTCCTCACGTGACTTCAAGCTCTCCAAGCAGCTTTCTCATGCTAAGTGGCTTTAGCGCGCTAAGCGAGCCTGGTGCGCTAAGCAAAAATAATTAGGCTTCAACTTCTCTTTCAATCCCTCATTTGTATTTCTGCAAAACAAAAGCCACCAAAATAATATAAATCTAACAATTTAGGCATCTACTACACAAAAACTCAGAAGATGCCAAAATTCCAATGATTCACACAAAAAAGAAGCAATAAAAGAGGAAAAAATCGATAATTACTATATGTCTCAATTACAGAATATGTTTATGCACATTAGTTATCAATAAGCAAAATACATTATAGAAATATAACATAGCTCAACTTAATACAATCCACATCACTTCACCACTTCATCATTTAAAATTCATTTTCAATCACCAATTACATTACACATAAATCACACACTCGAGTCAAAACGTAACAACACTCACCAATTTTATAATAAATAATTCACAGGCGTTATGCAACAATTATACTAAGGCATATATACAATGTGATACCATGTCAATGAAAAATTACACTAGGGCACTTATGAGTACATAAAAGACACGCCACACAATGGGTATGTCAGGTTACTCTCACTAAGTAAAATCATAAAGTGATCAGTCAGGATCACTCTGCTTTGCGAGAAGCCGAGAATGCTCCAACCATATGGGATCAACATAGGCTTAAAGGAGCACTCAAACCGAGTGTCTTTACCCCAAAGGCCTAGACTCTGAAGAATCCGTTAAGGCCTCACCTTCCTGATTCAAGTCCAACCCCTAAAATAATTTTTGCACGCAAACACTACTTATGAACTATACAATACTCACAACCTCACAATTATTTTCAATCACATTTAACACATTGTATTACAATTTAACACTTCAGGTTCCTAACTTGGAATCCTACACTTTCCTTTTAACACTTCACGCATAAACACTCTTCTCAAGGTAAACACCAATAAGGTTATTGTATAATTCACAACTCACAACACAAATATTATCACATCAAGTATTAATCACACACTTATTCACTACCATGTCCCATGTCC
Organism: Glycine max; assembly: GCF_000004515.6. Taxonomy (NCBI): domain Eukaryota; kingdom Viridiplantae; phylum Streptophyta; class Magnoliopsida; order Fabales; family Fabaceae; genus Glycine; species Glycine max. The sequence continues at coordinate 15,823,901 of NC_038247.2, read as the reverse complement.
ACAATTTAACATCTCACAATTCATCACATATTCAATTTATCACTTACACATAATTTCAATCACAATTTCATGATCCCAATATAGCAATTTATCACGCTAATATAGTAAATCTTGTCCAAAATATAAACAACTTATACAAAAATGTTTCTCAATCATATTAGAATCAAAGGAATCGAAATCATAGGTCAAAACACGAAAATACCAAGAGCACTCAATTTATCAACCAATTCGCATCAGGACATCAATTGATCCTCCAAATACAACAATCTCGTAATTATAATAATAAAGGAAGAATTACAATACAGTAAACATCCCAAACTAAACCCTAATTTGATCCTCTAAGGATCCCTACACATGTTCATTTTAACCCCAATTGCGATAAACTTATCCCTTACCTCTAAGCGGGCTCACGTGTGTAGTCTGACAGTGATAGCGGTGTTTCTAGAGGTTTCTTAAGATTCCTCAAGCTTTTGCTCTGGTTGCTCTGCTAGGATTTTCAAGCGTTAGAGAGAATGAGAAGAAATTAGAGCCTTCATTTCACTGTCTCTGTGCGAGGGATATTTATATCACCATAGAGACTACTTCCCGAATCCCAATGGTAGAGATATGCAAAAATGAGTTCCGAACCTGGTGCTCAAATTTGACTATGATCCAATGGTTAACGAGTCCAAGATCGTAGTCTTACTAAGATAAGTTTGGATGTATAGTAGAAAAAGAGATCTCTGTACGAGGGAAATTTCTCTCACTAATGATATTATTTCAGAAATTCCAACGGTGAGAATGTGCGAAAATGAGTATCGAACCTAGTGTTCAAATAGCACGATGATCCAACGGTTAAAGAGTCTATGATTGTAGTTTTATTGTGATAAGTTTGAGTGTATACGAGAAAAATGGATGGTTTTGGGAGAAAGAGAATGGAAAATGAATTTGAGAGGAAGAGAGAATGTAGAGACGCATCGTAAATGTAAAAAATGACTTAATAAAACATCTTTTTATAAAAATGAACTCTCAGCCTATTATTTACTTTATTTTTCTTTATTTTATTATTTTATAAAAATGAACTCTATTCTACTCTCTATCAAATAAATAAATAAAACATCTTTTTTATTTTCTAAGAACATATATTCATTTTATTTACCTTAAAACCATTATTTTAATTAATAAAATTATTTCTCCTTATTTATTTAATTACAAAAATCTCATTATTTTCCTAAAACTCTATTTATTTTTAAATAAAATCTTTATTTTTAATTTATTTTACGACAAATGGGGTGTTACAAATAGTAAGTTGAGACCAATAGGACTCCTAACACTTTGTATACCATTGTTCCATATCAAGCCACCAAACACTAAGTTTCCATTGCTATTCTTGAAAGGAAAGAAATCAATCCTGAAAGTTATATTCTCCCCAATTTTCCAGAACTTCAATTCTTCTAGTGTAACTTTAACATTCTCACCAGATGGATTTTCAACACTTGCATGATACATTGTTGGTTCCTCACCATAATAACTATACGATAAACCGATAAACTTCCATTCAAGTTGGAAGATAACATAATACTTTCGCTCGAGAGCTTTTCTTGGTGCTTTCATCACTGCTACACTCGTCATCATCCTTCACTTTGTACCGTGACACAAACACATGGGGAGTTGTGCATTTCTTCAAACTCATTTCTGTACAATATGCAATCATTAAGACACACATGAATCTTCTGGTACTCCATACCCATCAGACAAAGTATTTTCTTCGTCTGATAGTAACTTTTTGGCAATGTGTTTTCCTCTGAAAGCATATCCTGCACCACTAGAAGAAGTGAAGTGAAGCTTCTGTCACTCCACCCATATATGACCTTGACATTAACTAGACTTAACACTGTTGACAACAAGGTCAAAGGCTTCTTGCACCCCAGATACAAAAGTTTCTTCTAATCACTTTGCAATGTATCATACATAAGGGCATGTGCTTGCTGAAAAGATTCTTGTCCAAGATCACAAATCAATTCCTCTAAGAGATCTCCTATTTGTACATCAATCGGTTCATATTGGAACTCCCTCTGTATGTCTGTCAATTCACCATGTCATATCTATGTTGTATAATTCTTCTTAATCACATCACACAGTAGATATTCCCATATGTCGTTGAGTAGTTGTCATTTCCCGTTCAAAAAATTTATAGAAGGATATAAATATTTTCCATCCTCATCCGGTCGACTTCTTTCAGAGGCGAATTCCAACAACTGATCCATGCCTTTCTCTTGCACAAGGCTCATGCGACTTGCGTTCATCTAACTTCAATCCATCTAATTATTAACTCTGTGATACTCACAAAGTTTTTCAATGCATGAAACTCTTACTTTTTCATTAAAGGTGTGACCCTATCCCATTCAAGGAAGACATATTTTTATAGTAAATTCATATGTGAAGGTTAAGTCTCTCTTCTTAAATTTGATGAAATTTTGGCAGCATTTCGCATTGGTCTCCAAGTACACAACATAAAAGTGGTGAGATTAATTCCACGACAATCAAGTATGCACTAAAAGAACATAGAGAAATACATTGTACCAAAATTTCATCAAATTTAAGAAAATAAACTTAACATTTACGCATGAATATACTATAAAAATATGACTCTTCCCAAATTGTTCAAATGGACAATTCAAGATTCAATACAACGATTAATGCAAACTATCTACAAGAATCATTGTATTCAATCTCAAACGGGAATCTAAGGTTTACTCATCATGAACATAACTTGTATATGAATCAATACTCATTAATCACAGTGAAGAAGTAATAAACACATTGTTGACAAACAAGAGCATAAAAACTTTATGAAAAACAAATGTACCTGTGATGATGATCAATATAATGGCCAACAATGAATGTCGTGATCACAATGCAAACAACAAAATGAAAAAATGCCTACAAATTACATTGAAAATTAGATATGTTTAACTAACAACTCTTAAGCAACAACTTCATGACCACTCACTAGCAACCAATAAAATTTTATCCCACTAAATAATGTCAACTACAAGATTAACAAAAAAATACACCCACTTCTAAAAGAAGAAAAAAAGAAGGAAAAACTGAAATAATTTTTTTGTAAGTTAAAATTAACTTATGCATAAGCTAATATGTAGAAATTATCTCTTATTAACTCTTTTAAAAGTTGATTTTAACTTATGCATAAGTTAATTATGGGAGAAACATTTTTCATTTTTCTCAAGTGGAACCTTAGGTAAGCAACACTTGTCTACTCCATCTTATCTCTTTTTAATGTTTAATTTCAGTTCATTTATCCATTTCTACATGTGTTTAACACAAATAAAAAGAAAATGAGCCACCAAATCCGTATTATCCATATGGATTGAACTCAACATATCATAAACATAGAAAAGGAAAAAAAAATCATAATCAAAATCAAAATCAAACCTGTACTATAGCAAAACTAGCACAAATCAAATCTAGTGGAAATTAGAAGAAACCAAGTTTGTTTAACTCATTGTGATGATTATACGATTAAAGTTTTCAACTTTCTTTCTTATTTTTTGGCCTATGTAATTAAAGAATAAAAAAAAGACAAACATTTAGCTGTTGCAGATGTTGGTGCAACTAGGAGCTAATTTACAGTGATTCAACCAATCAAAATGATATACAATACCATTCACCACATCTACACCAAACAAGTACGCCACATAAAATGAAGGCATGCTAATTCACAGACAGTTTTTCCCCAGTTCATATTCATCTCATTACATTTACAAGTTACAACATCCTAGCATTAACTTACTTACCTCTTCTACTGAGAGTGAGGGTGTATGGATATAAAGTTTCCCAGTACAGTCAGCACAGTCCAAAAACATAGTAGCAATCCAAGAGACAGGTCAATCACCACCTACATCAATCATCATTCCCATAAACATATATATACATATAGATACACTGTAACTTGAAAATGCACCCAGTTTCAATTAATGCCTAATGAATGGCACTTGCATCCAGTTTCAGAAAATGCATCATAACTTGAAAGAAAATGCATCAAACATATATACATATAGATACACATAGTCATAGATAGGTAGTGAGATTAATTAATAACATAAGAAGTCTTCGTGTTGCCTCAAAGGCTTCATAAACCAACAACATTCAATCCTAACCATTAACTAGTTCGTGGTTCAGTAATCAATATGAAAAATCAGGTGCTTCATAAACCAGTTACATATACAAGCTATCATCCACACATACACATGCACATTTCGTTAAATACGTTGTGAGTTGTATATATATATATATATATATATATATATATATATATATATATATATATATATATATATATATATATATATCAAAGACTTACCTGGCTTCACTTCTTTTATATTGCGTCCTGTTAGACTAATACGAAGGATAAAGAGAAAGGAAATGATAAAGGGTCCTATGAGACTGAGAAAAGAAGAAGGACTTCAAATGGCAGTGCGTGAAGGAGAACAAAGTACAGAAACACGAAGAAAGGAGAAGAAACCTAACCTTTTGTGACCGAGAGGTTCCAATGTTGCCTATGATGGAGTTAGAGTGTCGTGAGAGGTTGCAAATCAGAGTGTCAAAGTGTTCAAGTGAGAGTGATCAGAATGAGAGTGAAAGTGTTGAGAGTGAGAGATTTCAAAGGTCCTGAACTTCAGGGTTTTCGGCACTAGACAATGATTAAAAGATCTCACAACATCAATTTTTTTAATAAAAAAAACGATGCTAACAAAGTAACCTTAACATCGGTTTTTCAAAAAAATGATGTTGAGTTTTCTCTACGTTCTTCAGTAACATCGATTTTTGGTAAAGCCGATGCTATCAAAGTTTGTTAACATCGAGTTTTTAAAAACCGATGTAATGAACTCATGTTAACATCAATTTTATTAAAAACCGATGTTAACAAACTCGTGTTATTGCCACTGCATTTTTTGTTAACATCAGTTTTACATAAAACCAATGTTAACTTAGCGATATTAAAACCATTGTTTGTAGTAGTGAAGGTAAAGGTTCACATTCGCTTCTCGAACATCATAATAGTACTTGTCCAAAAAATAATAAAATCATGTCGACTCAAAACAAGGTCTTCCAAATGAATGAAAAAAGTCAAACTGATAGCAGAAAACATAAAACAACTATATTGGTCATGGAACTATAACATATGAAATAAAAATGTCATGTCCCGATGTCACATCTATAAGAGCATTTCCCTGAGAAAGGCTAAGCCTCTCCATCTCCAGCATGGAACTCATCATATGTTAGCTCACCTGAAACAAAATGACATTTAGCCCAAACAAAAATACACATCGGGAATGAGTTATCACATTTGTATATAAAAAAAAATACTAGAATGTGTGAAACATATAAATACATAAAGCTGAATTTACACAAACATCATCACTTCACAAAATCACACGCAAGTATGCACACTCATTCAAGTTCACACACTCCAGAAAATAATACCGAAATCTCAATCGTTAACTCAATGAAGGCCAAACACAACATTATGCAACAAATATACTAGACTTAAGCCTACATGCAATGTGATACCATTTTCAGTGAAAACCTCATTAGGAGCTTAGGAGTACATGACAAAACATGTCTCACAATAGGTAAGTCAGGTCACTCTCACTAAGTGAAATCATAGGAAGACTAGTCAGGGTCACTTTGTTTTGCGAGAATACTTCAACCATGTGGGATCGGCACAAACTTAAAATAGCACTCAAACCAAGTATATTTACCCCCAAGGCCTAGAATCCGAGAAGCCTGTCATTCCTGATTTAGGTCCAACTCAAAATATTTTAACACACATACTCTACCTATGAATTATGCAATATACACAATCACTCAATTGTTTTCAAAATCATTTTAACTCGTCATATTTAAACTGATTAAACTCGTCGGATTCCCAAAATGAAACCCATCACAAAACTCGCCGCCCTTAAAGGATCTTACAGTTGTATGATTGAACAGTTGATAACTCACAACTCATTACATACAACAGCTTAATACACATGTATCTCACAATTCATTGCATACTCAATTTATCACTTACACAATTTCAATCACAATTTCATGATCTTAATATAACAATTTATCATGTTTCATGAATCATATACACATCACACAGTAATAATATTTACAGGTACAAAATACGTATATATTAAATTAAATTATATTATTTTCAATTAAAAAGAGTATATACAATGATTAAATTGAAATGTAACAAAAGTAATTATTATTATTAAGCAATAATTTTATAACTTTATTTAATTTTTTTTTACTTTTATTATTTGAAATATATATATCCGAAAGGCAAGAACGAGGACCACCTAACAAATCCCAACCTAGCTAACAATTGAAATGTCACTTTTTCTTTGCAATTCATAAACATGCACATACAATGAATCAACTTTTAAAATCTAATACAAAAGTATAACTTTCACATGGACATATTAAAATGGGTAAAGCAAATGAAAATTCAATTGAAAGCTCTTTTTCGTTCAATATTTAAATAACTATGGTCACATCCACACGAAAATCTCAAAATGATATATTATCACCCATCCATTCACGTTTCAATGTATATATATATATATATATATATATTAATCATTCATACACGTGTAGAAAGTACCATGGTGTAATTAGAAAGCTTCCGTATATGAATATGCCAGCAATTAGCATGTACCTATGTACAACAACATCATGCTTCTAACAAAAATACCACAACAATCTATCTAACTTTCTTAATCCATTATTGCGGAAAGAAATATCGATATGCAAAACCGCGATCCCTTAATCAAATCGAATAGGCAAAGCATGAGAGAAAATCTTAAATGCACGTGGATATCTAAGTGGAATACTTTTGCCAATTACAATATATATGATAGACTAAATAAAAATTAGTGACACCAAAAGAATCTCTAGATTAATTATTTTGTACGCAGAGTTTGCAATCACCGTCACAAAAATTAGATTAGTGAAAAGGTCAAGAGACAACAACTAAAATAAAATAATTTAACCTTAATTTTAAAACCAATCAAAATTCCTAAAAGGCACAGAAGTAAAAACACAATAAAAAACAAATACTCCTGAAATCAAATCACAACAATTTCACATCCAATCCCTAAACACACTCAATTCATAAATAAAAGCATAAAAACAAAATTGAATTTTATAAAATAGTTCAAAATAATCCCAAATTTAATTCTTTAAAGATCTCTACACATGTTAATTTTAATCTATAAGTTTGAGTAACTCATCCCTCGATTTAGTCGTTGTAACGTTTCTTGCTACCAACGACGGCCTGGTGTTTTAGGTGCTCTCTAAAACTCTTCCTCCAATCTCTAAAAACACTCTTTTTTCTCTATTAAATAGATGAAAAATGAAAAAGTAAATCTCCCTCTTATTTTTTTTAACTCTCTTTTTATTTTTTAAAAACTCATTTATTATTTATTCCAAACCTCTATTTTATTTAAATAAAAACTCATTTATTTTAATTAAAAAAACTCTTTTAATTAATTTTTTTAAAAAAAGACAGGGTATTATTATCACAGGCAATAGAAATTGACAACACTTCCATTGAATCAGACAGATATTGGTACATAAAGATCCAGTCTTGCTTGTGGAGAATTCGCTATATTGGAAATCCTCAATGATATCTATTGAACTTTTTTTTTTTATTGCCGAAATCAAAGTGATATATATAAATAAATGCATTTTCTTAAGGTATAACCAATCAATGTTAAGTAGATAGTACATTGAGACCAATAGGACTCCTAACCCTTTGTATGCCATTGTTCCATATCAAAGCACCAAACACAAAGCTTCCATCGCTGTTCTTGAAAGGGAAGAAATCAATCCTGAAAGTTATTTTTTCCCCAGTTTTCACAAACTTCAATTCTGCAGGTGTAACTTTAACATTCACACCAGATGGATTTTCAACGCTTGCACGATATACCGTTGGCCCCTGACCATAATAAGTAACTGTACGATACACTGATAAACTTCCATTCAAGCTGGACACACCAATTGAAGGGTAATTGAAGTTGGAGGAAGCTGTAAGAGGTTTCTGACATTGACTAATAACCCCAGTGAGGTTCTTAAGTTGTGCCGGGCTTGCCCCATTGCTGCACAGAAAATTGAGAACATCTTGGGAATTAAAATCATATACTAATCCAGGATTGAGTGATGCAACCGGATTAACATGTCCAGATCCATAGTCAAATGGTGTGGTTTGTGTTCCATTCGGATCTCTTCCTATGACTCGACGTGTGTTATCAATAACTGTCGCTGTAACATCAGAACAAAGGCACCAATTTAGGATCATCACACACAATTACAAACATCTATTCTCATGGTTTTTGTTGTTGCCAGGAACTTTTCTAGCATGAATGAACAACTTACCTGTTGTCATTATTGAAGACATTATGGCTGCAGGACCCCAGTGTGGGTGGTGAGATTTTATAATTGCCGCAACTGCAGTTACATGTGGGCAAGACATTGATGTTCCGGAAATGATGTTATAGTCGACAGATCGATGTTCAACTGTGGCTTCAGTTGCCACTGGAGACCATGCTGCCAAAATATTCACTCCAGGTGCTGTTATGTCAGGCTGCATAGTGGGATGAGAGCACACTATTTAGCATATATAGGTATATGATCAACTTTCAACACTAAATCCTCTTTATCCTTTTTGGGTGTGTGTCAACATAAAATTAAACTAGGAAGAGAATCTGTGGTGCATGCAGATCTAAAACATATAGTTTATTGAGTAAACTTACCTTAATAATGTCTGGTGTTATTATATTTGGTCCAATGGAAGAAAAAGCTGCCATTTCTGGAGCAGGTTTGGTACCGACTACAGTTATTGTTGGGTTGATTATAGCAGTGGGATTCCTGACATAGTAAAAGCATTAGCTGGTGATGTTTCATGGATTGTGACTAACTTTGGTAATAGAGATTTTTTTTTCTCTCTTTTGACAAACTTTTAAAACTCACTTATCTGTCTTTATATATGCTTGAAGCTCTTGTACGGCATCCTGACCAATGAGAGTGCTTGGGATGACAAATTGAAAACCAATATCTTTGGCATTATGATCAATAAGTATCATTCCGACACCCCCTCCTTGCCTTATTGCTATGGCCTTGGCTCGTCTGTCATCACTGAAAGTCTCAATTGTGCAGATTACAATTTTACCCTTGATTAAGGTAGGATCTAGAGTATTGTTCTTGCAGAAGCTGTAAACAAAAGAAATTAAAAAAATTAGGATTAAAAAATTGAATCATGTCACTCTAGATGTCTTGGGATTAAAGTCAGCATCCTTGAATAGTTCCTATACATTTATGCAGAATAGGACACTAATTTTAACTATTTGGAGTCAAACAAGATGTGTGATTCTAAATATCCACAGTTTTTTCGCTAATGGTATAATAATGATATGGCAAATAGAGAGACTAGAGTTGTCTATGTTTCAAAACAAAAAGTTAGATGTACTAATAATATTGTCTCATTTTCTAACTAGAGGACTGACTTTAATGAGTTTTAATACGGCTTAAAGAAGGCAAATAGTTATATAGAATCCGAAACATTTATCAAAATGAAGTGTTGTGCTTAGCTACTTAATGCAGAAGATACCTTGCATTTGTTGCTGAAACTCCTGCAGCTGCAGCGGCACTTCCATATATTAAACCATTCGAATGCTCCATTCTTATTGGATTTAAAGAAGAACCCTGAAGGCACATAAATCTTTCTTGATTTACTAACTGATACTAATATGCATTAGGATGTATATTGGTGACCAAATTTGTGTTATTGGCCTCACCTTTAAAACCTTCGAGTTACCAAGGTAGATATTTGAACTGAATTCCCTGTCTATTGTGCTAGCAGCAACAGTGAGGATCCAAGGAGCAACATTGCATGCAGTACGTGGAAAAACTGAGTTCCCAGCAGAAGCAGAAACAAGAACACCCTTTTGGAATGCATGGAATGCTCCTACACTGATTGCATTCTCGAAGTAAATTGGCTGCGGAGGGTCAGGGCCAAGGGAAAGAGATAGTATGTCAACCCCATCATGGATGGCATCATCCATGGCAGAAAGAACATCAGCATCACTGCAGAAATCAAACCAACATGCCTTGTAAATTGCAAGTCTCGCGCTTGGGGCACCACCTCTAGCGGTTCCTTTGGCAATGCCTAATAAGCTGGCATTAGCAACAATGGACCCTGCTATTGTGGAAGCCGTGTGTGTTCCGTGTCCATCACCATCCCGAGCTGACCGGAAAAAAATCTTGTTAGCAGTCTCTAGAGGACCAACTTCTGCCTCAATCCCTTTTGAATAGAACCGAGCACCAATAATTTTCCTGAAAAATAAAAAATTCAGGTGAGATGACATAGTTAGAAAATGACAATCTGTATATTTCTATAGCATACAATGAGTAAGCTTCTATCACAAACCGTCACAAAAGTTTAAGCTATTAGGTGAGGAAACACGAATAGTTGTATGATAAGTCTTTAACACAACATCCACTCATGTTAGAGTCCCTTAAACTTTGAAATGTGAACAATAGACGGATCCAACTACCTTGTGCTGAAATTCAGTTTTTTATTAGAAGAATGAGGTTGGTAGAGATGGAACTCTGGACCACTTGGTCACAGACATTCTAATACCATGTCATAAATCAACTATCCCAAAAGTTTAAACTTCACAAAAATGATTTTATATTACACTTCAACAGCTTCAAGTTCATAATTTATTTACGTCAATATATATACTTTGTACATCAATCTTAAAAACCAGTCTATGATGGATTTAGAATTCCAAAAAGAGTTCTTACTTGTTGCAATTGGCTAGTGTAAATTTTTCACCAGTAACACACTCTCCCTTGAATTTTTTGGGCACAGGACCTAATCCATAATCAGTGAAGCTTTCCGATTCCGGCCAGATGCCTGAAAACCAATGTAGAGTCACTCATTGTAATAAAAATGAGAAAAAAGAGAGTATCAGAGAAAGTACTTACCAGAGTCAATGACACCAACAATGACATCGGATGTGGTGTCCAGTGCTTTAGGATTGTTCTTGTTGATAGTTTCTAATCCAAGAAAATCCCAAGAATGTGTTGTGTGAAGTTTATTCATTTTGCTCTCAAATACGGACACTACTGATTTATATTCTGAAACACAATTCAAAACGTCATTCAGAGCCTGACCAAGTAAGTGGTTAATGAATTCCATATAGAATATGCTTTTAACTCTGAAACTTGGGCTTATACAGCTCCAAATTAGAGCAACCCCATTTAAATAAAGAAGCCATTCCCAAAATATTGAATTAGTCTTCCATCTCTTATTCAAAATGTTTCCTTGTCCAATATGGTGGAAAGATAAGGAAAGGATATAACACTGGAATACAATCAATACCTGCAAGTTGACTAGCTTGCACTGGTGTAATCATAGCTGAGAAGCCTTGGAAGCTTTTACTGTAATGGTGGAGTGCTGCTGCCTTTGCTTCACTAAGGCTGAAAAGTGTATGTATTTACACAAGAAAGACTATGTTAGCCTAAGTTATTCCGTTCTTAATAAATCAAGCTTAAAAGAACCTCATTAGTCATAATTAATCCATGAATTTTATCTTAAACTGAATGACATGCCTTCCAGTAACTGAAGCTAGTATCTCATGGTTTGCTCTGATTACAGATTCTGAATTGGGGTGTGAATGATCTCCCATGTAAACTATATAATGCTACATCAATGCAAATTCAAAAGTTAATTTTTGTTCTATGTAAGTAGTTAGGAGCTGCTAATAATGTAGCTCATAGGGTGTAGATGCAGCTCATGTAGCAGCATGCATCAAATTCAAGTGAATATAACAAGGTTTACTTAATCAATACCCCCACTAAGAATGCTACTTACCTTTGGGGTGGATCCATTCACCAAGGTATACCCAATGAACAGAACGGTGAAAGAGCTTAAAATTTTGGCAAACCCCATGATAAGTTGAAAGGGTCCAGAATAGAAAGCTAGATGTGGAAATGGTGATTCATTTTGTGGTTGGTGATTCACCCATTTTATACAAAAACAAACCAACTTATATGTCATGTCACACTTATAAAAATAATCATTGCCGGCTTTATATGTTTCTGGTTATAACTTAGTGTACATTTGGGATTCTTCGATAAAAGTTAAATGACATTCACAAAAGGAGATAAGATGAATATATATTTAACGAACTAACAGCATTTGGACGCATTATAAACAGCAATTATTGGATTGATACTTGTATCGTTTTGTGAACTAATAAATGTTTCCCGATATTTAAAACTTCAAAGGACGACGGGTGGTTCCCTTGTCTGAACTTGAGAGTGTGTTATTGGCAACCACAAATGGCATATGCTTACAGACCAAAAGCTACAGTGCATTTCAGGTTCTTAAAGAAAAGAAAAAGAAAAGGAGAAGATAAAAAAAATGTAACCTATAGTTCATTACTAAATGCTTCTGCCAAAAATGTTACATTCTCCGATTCTTTCAGCATAGTAAACGGCCATATCAAACTTCAAATTTCTGGTACTGTATGCACATACAAAGACAAATGTCTGAATCCTTCTAGTTTGGTTTTTCTTTTTAACACTAGTTTTTTTTTCCTACTTCATAATTTCCCCAAATCCCTCTGCCAAAGATGTAAGAAAAACTATTTTGTTTTCTATATGTCCATTTGGCGGATGACCTCCTTCTCACATTTGGAACTGATCGTAACTAGACAACTTACATGCCATTCACTTCTTCAAATTATCAACTTGCCGTCCCTACGATTCAAACAATCAGAGGTGGCCAAAAAGTCTTTTATTTCCATTGATAATTTCTTATTGTGTCATCGTTAGCAATGCCTTCTTACAAGGCATATCTAATAAAGATGACCTTTCCAAGCATTTCTTCACGGATATAAATCACATTTAGGACAACTTATATGTTTTCCTAGGAGTAATTTGAATTGTAAATTAATAACATATTTTGTTGGACAATCAGCTCAAAACTTGATTTTATAGTTAAACGAATATCCTAATCAGCATCTTTAGTGATGAAATTAGTTTATCTCTAACCTAAAATTGTCAACCCCGCCCTAGCTTGGAATCTGAAAAAACTCAAAACCTAAAACTATCTTAAAATTTAGGACACCTACATTCAAAATGAAGACCAACATGAGTAACCAGAATCACATATTCACATCAAATTTATTTTTCTGATTATTTCATCAGTCTGTTCTTATACACAAATTATGATTAGTAAAAATATGCATTTCACTTGATCCAATAGCACTGTAAATTACAAATCATAACATGTTTAAGCTAGTGCAGATGATTGAAGAAAAATTCCGTCAGAATTATCCTTCCTCTCCGAACTCCTTTGTGAATCTCTCATGAACATCAAGGTCAGACTTGCTTACGGTGGGTCTTTGTCTAGCAAGTACTTTGTCAAAATCTGTTCTCGATATAGGAGGTGGGAGGATCTGTACAGCAAACAAGAATATAAAAACTGTTATTATCTGATTATCATTTAGAAAAAGAAGTTCTCCAGTCCTACTGTCATCAAAATCCGCAGCATCTTGAATACCTTAGAAGCAAGTCCTTTCGCAGCAATATCCTGCATTGTAGTTTGCACTGAACCCTGTTGCTTTGGCCCACATGGGATCCACATACCCTCAGGATTCCTAAAGAAAAACATGGCATCTTGGGTTTTGCGAACAGGTTCAAATAAAACATCCTTCACCTGTAGAATAATAGGTCCAATTTAATTACCTTTACCTTGAAACATCCAAATAAAATGATCATTATTGTAATCAGGTATTAAATATAGAAGTCAAACTTACACAGACAGATATATCTGAACCTGAAAACCCCTCTGTCTTGCGAGCCAAATGTTCAAAATCACTTTCAGCCAAGTTATGGGGAGTATCTCCTAGGTGCACCTGTTCAATTGATCAGCCAAGAAAAAGACATAGTAAGACCATTTGCTAGGTTCACAATACACAATAAGACCAATGAACATCATCATGTATATTGCCCATGCCTTGAACATGTGTTGGCGAGCCTTTAAATCAGGTAGGGGTATGTATATACGCTTATCGAAACGCCGCCTTATTGCCTGCAATTACAAGTTGATTAATCAAAACAGTATCCCATTGAATCACGATAAAAATAAGTAAACAGAACTATTTTCTTCTTACCTGGTCTAGAGCATAAGGTGTATTTGTAGCTGCAAGAACAAGAACTTTCTGATCATTGTGTCCCACACCCTACAATGTGAAGTGGATAAACTACATTATGATTAGGAACAAACGCGAAAATGAAAATTGACGCCAAAGCTGTTGGAAACCTTGGATCTTCCGAAAAAATAAGGATGCATAATAATAGTTGTAATTATTGGGGGTGGGATTGAACAGTTTTTTTTTTTAAAAAAAAAAGAAATTACTAGCTACTATGTTCAGCTTAAGAGAAAGAAGCTAAATATAACAGGGTTTAGGTCGCTAGTCAAAAAGTGTGTGCAACTTTGTGTATGACTAAAAATCATCAAATAAGTTACTTTACAGATTTTTACCAGCAAAAAATAGTGAAATTATACTATAGCCAAGTATAATAGTCAGATGATAATGGATGCCTAAAATAATAATAATAATAATAATTGCAAATGTTCCACACCATTAAAATATTGAATAATTATGTCAAGAACCACACTTTCTATTTTCTAATAAGATAATTATCTAGGATTTAAAACACTCGGGAAACAAAGAAATACAAAAAAAGAAGCAAGAATGGAATATGATAGATGTGGATATACAAGGAAATATGCACAATGGTGGAAAACTAAAACAAATTTGCGGCATAAGTCAAGGATAAGAACTGTTTGAATTATGATGTTTAGGTAATAGGCAAAGGGAGCAAGAGAGAATAAAGGCAATGATATTCTTAGATTGATATGGTGTGTAATAATATGATAGCAGTAGTCCTAGGCCTAACTATAATAGTAAATGGATCACACAACCCCATTCAGCTTGGTTAAAGACCAAATTTTTAAAGATATTATTCACCACAAGATTCTGCTTAACAACTTCCTCTAATGTCCTTATCGGTCTCCCTCTCTCCTTTTTCACAGCACTAAAAATCATACTATTTACTCTTCTCCTTAGTCCTAGCTATAATAAAAATAAAAAATAAAGTGAAGTACTAGTTTAGTATTACTAGTACAAGCCCAAGCCCCCTAATATGACAAGCCTACTAACCCAAAGAAACAAGGAATTGATATTTCAACAAAGTATTCTAAGACAACAAAGATATAATAAGATATTTTATAGATATCCAACAAGAAAAGGCCATTTGTGTCAGATGGCTTATTGAAGAAACCAATAGAGATCAAGATATTTCAAGAGTTGCAATTATTGCACAATCAAATGTAACAAAAAGACCCAAACTAAAGATAAGGAGAAACTGAATTAGCTCAACTCTGCTCTTTAAATCAACTATTGTAGAATGAATCGATGTTTCATAGTATTTAAACTCCAGAAATTTTGTTTTAGGATTTCAAATTTTCAATAAATGATTCATATATACAGCATTACAGGACAGCTACATCATAAACTGGGACTCAAGCTTCTTGACTTGTTCAGGATATTGCAATTCAAATGTCAACTAAAGTATTATTCCAATCAGCGTATCTACACCATGGCACCATAAATTTATTACCTGCATCTGCACCAGAAGCTCAGTTTTAATACGCCTTGAAGCTTCACTCTCATTCCCTTCTCCACGTTGACCACATAGAGAATCTATTTCATCAACGAATATTATAGAAGGTGCACTTTCGCGAGCCATTTGGAAAAGATTTGAGACCAGCTTTTCACTTTCTCCCATCCACTTTGAAACCAGGTCTGATGAAGAAACACTGGTGAAGAATTCAAAAGTTAAAACATGCTGCAAGAAAATGCCCACCAAAGCACTCACATTCACAACCTTTTTTATTTCAAACAAAATCACTGTCAAGGACTCAAGGCAGAACTGTTAAATTTGCATTCCCTAACAGATGAAGGAAAGTAAATCAGTTACAATCATCCATATAATGAAAGCAATGGCACTCAGAAATTGAAATTTTAACGATAATGATGTTGATGATGGTGTGAAATCATCCGTATGCACACACATTCATCCACCAAACTTAGTGTTTGGGTTCACATTGGATGATCCAAAATCACATTGAAATATCAGTTATCGTGATTTTAAGTAAATGTTCACAAGTTTGGTTCCCTGTTAAGGAATTGATTGAGCAGAATTAAATTTAAGTAGATTTTGCTTTGGATAAAAAAATATATTGAGTCCTACCACTAAATTGTTTTTAAAATAAGAGTACTGCTAACTAGTGTCTTTAGGGCATTGGTTAGGAATCGATAAATAGAAATTTTTTATTGAGAGAGTGCATTGGAAATCATAGGAGAATATACCCTTACACTTACCAATAAAAAAAAAAAATCCACTTTTGATTCCTTAATCATTGCCCTTATGTTATAATAACATCATACAAACATAAATCACATCATTTTCAATAAATTTTGTAAAAGTTCATCCAAAACACACACTTAATTAGAGGCTTAAACAACAAAATTATAAATCTACCTGAAAAACGTAGAATCAGCTTCTGTGGCAACGGCCTTGGCCAAATACGATTTCCCCGTCCCCGGCGGTCCGTACAACAAGAACGCTCTCCAAGGTCGTCGCTTACCTGAACCAAAAACAAACCATTCCAATCGAACAATTGAAATTTCGAATATTTAAAATCACACTTCCTTCAATCGATTAACCGAAAAGTAAAAAAACCCTCACCAGTGAAGAACTGCGGAAACTTCACGGGCAAGATAACCGCTTCCTGCAGCGCCTGCTTCGCGCTCTCTAACCCCGCGACGTCGTTCCACTTCACGTTGGGCTTTTCCCTAACGATCGCGGAGTTGAGCCCGGCCCGGAGCTTGGCCTGCTCGGGATCCTCGCCGTCTCCGTCTTTCCCTCCGTCCTTGGGCTTCGTCTTGGGCCGTGTGGCGACCGCGGCGTCCCCGCTGGAGGCCGGGCCGCTGGGCCCGTCGTCGAGGACCGCCCGGATCTCCTCGGCCCGGCGGAGATACTCGGTGAATTTCTGCGTGATGGCCTCCTTGATCTTAGGGTTCTTCTCGTACTTGAGATGCGTTTTGAAATACTCCAACGCGTTCATGTAAAGCTGAAACGCTTTCGCATAGTTTCCCTTATTGTCTTCATCTACCGCTTGTTTCACGTACTCTATTGCTTGCTCTTTGAAATTGCTATACATCTCCTTCTTCTGAGAATTTTGATTCAGAATTCCAAGAATCTGATCCGAACGAAGAAGAAGGAAAGGGTGTTAGTCTGCGCGTGGAAAGAAAAAAAAAGCGTTTGGTTTGGGCGAGTCAGAGAAGATTCTTCCGTCGAACCTTCCTTCAAACGCAGACGGATTCCGTGTGTTTACGGATATATACGTTCATCGATTGTGATCCTTGGATTAAGATCGAATGGTATTTTATTTTGGATGCGTATTCTGTTCGTAGAAATTCTGAAGCGTTTGATCTGTATTGACGGTTTAGATTGCATAGATGTGTGAATGCGCGAATGGGAGGCTACGGAGAATTTAGCCTCGCATGCAAACAAATTTGTGTTTGAATTATTATTTTGTTTTTTCTAAAGAAAATTGAGTGTTTTGTAACAAATTAAAACAAACATAATTGAATGGGTTGATTGGTGAAAGGAAAATTGGGGATAAAGAAAACATAGATAGTAATTAATTTTTGCAAAAGGACATAAATAAAAGAAATTTAACTTGCAATTTTTTTATATTTTAATTTCAAAATTTGTGTTTGTGTGAATTCTAACTTGCAAGCTAAATATTTTTTTTTATCAGTGGGGGAAGAAGAGCCTTTCCATCAAATTGGAAGAAGATAGAAGAAGAGCCTTTCTTAGCTAGCCAGGTAGAAATCAAAGTAGTGAAGGCTTTTGGTTGAAGGATTGGATCTGACTTATGAGCGAAGCATTTGGATTAAGGGGAGAGAAGTCATCCATCAAAAGTTGGAGTTTGTTTCACATAAAATGACATGATAAATCACAGCAACAAGGTTTGAAGTAAAACCGCATGATCCTGTAAAACCTGAGAGTCATTGGCCTAGGCTGTTTTGAATAAGCCCACCATACCCTGAAGGTCCTAGATTGCCACAAGAGTTGTCGTCAACGTTGAGCTTGAAGGAGACCAAGCGATCGAAAGAGGGTCCTTTACTAGAGAAAAAGACCTAGTTGAAGAAGCTATTTGAGACATTATGGTGGCTTCATTGATGATATCCTGGAAAATATGCATGATAGCCTTAACATGCCTAAATTTTTCTCTAGACACTTCGGGGTGTTGTAGGATCATATATTTGGATTCCACAATTTAATGTGACTAGGTTGGATGAGGATTCGACCTTATAGACTTAACAAAAAAAGATTACACAATCTTATAGACTTACAAAATTTATCCTACAATTTTTTTTTTTGTTGGTGAGTGTTCTAATATATAATCTAATATATTTACACTATCAATAAATAATAATACATTCTAATCAATTGTTTTACATGATAATTTCTATGTTTTGTGCTTGAAAAAGAAGCCGTACGTAACTACTGAAAAAGGCCTTGACGAAACCCACCCCAAGATTATAACTGTGCAAACGCACTCATTCAGTTTTTACCCCTTTGGCCCCCCTTCACTTTCACTGCAGCATCACCATCGATCGCAACCATGGAAGACTCTGGTAACCACCACCACCACAGCGACGACCACGATCACAACCACCACCCCTCGTCCTCCTCCCCTCCAACCAGCGGCACCTGCTGCAAGTGCGGCGGCCCCACCACCTTCGCCCCCCCTCCCCAAACCCCCACCTTCACCTCCCCTCCCCCAACCTACCGCCCAATCCGCGCCCCCGCCATCCCCCCGGACCCCAACTCCACCCGCGCCATCATCCTCGCCCCGGTCCCACAATCCCAAAAAGTTCCCATTTTGCCCCCGCCGCACCACTTCATAGCCCCCGCCAAACGCATCCACTCCCCCGACGACATCGTCCGCTTCCACTCCTCCGACTCCAGCAAGAACTTCCTCGGCTTCGTCGTCGCCCTCTCCGAATCCATCCGCGCCAAAAAAATCTCCGACCCCTGCCACGTGTCCCCTGCCACAACCTCCCTCCTCTCCATCCTCCAAACCCTAACCCTAATCGCCGACCAGACCCCCCCGCTCCCCCAATCCGCGCGCTACGGCAACGTCTCATACCGCACCTGGCACGAGAAGATGTCCAATTCCGCCGAATCCCTCATCCAAACCCTCCTCCCGGAGAATCTCCACCCCGCCACGGTCGAACTCGCCCCCTACTTCGCCGATTCCTTCGGAAACTCGAGCCGCATCGACTACGGCACCGGCCACGAGACGAATTTCGCGGCGTGGCTCTACTGCCTCGCCCGGCTCGGGGTCATTGGAGAGGAGGACTACCCCGCCGTCGTGGCCAGGGTGTTTGTGAAGTACCTTGACCTCATGAGGAAGCTGCAATTACAGTACTGCTTGGAGCCTGCTGGGTCCCATGGTGTGTGGGGGCTTGATGATTATCATTTTTTGCCCTTCATATTTGGGTCTTCGCAGTTGATTGATCACAAGTATATGAAGCCCAAGTCCATTCACAATGAGGATATTTTGGAGAATTTCTCTAATGAGTATTTGTACCTTGCTTGCATTGCCTTTGTCAAGAAGGTGAAGAAAGGGGTGTTTGCTGAGCATTCACCCATGTTGGATGATATCAGTGGGGTGCCCAATTGGAACAAGGTGAACACTGGGTTGCTTAAAATGTATAAGGCTGAGGTCTTGGAGAAGGTCCCCATCATGCAGCACTTTCTTTTCGGGTCGATTATTAAGTGGTATGTGTCTTGCTGTTTTTGCTCGTGTTTCTAACATTTGATTTGATTATATATCTGCACTTAAATGTGTTTGCCATTGCTGCATTGTATCCCATTATGTTATTCACTTGTAGTTAGTTAGTTGTATGGAATGTGGGCATTAGGTATTGTATAGATTAAGTGTGTGTTTGGATAACATGTCATATTAGTGATGAAATCAGTTAATTTGTCTGCCTAGATTATTGCTTATGTTTGTGCATTATGATCTATGCATGTCAATTATTCAGTGGATACATTCTTGTTTGAACATGTATTTGTTATCAATTGTGTAAACTTTTGGATGAATTTTATAATAATGAATTTACCCATGCCTAAATTTGAAAAACACAGGTATACCTTTCTTACCAAAAACATTTAAATGCTCCCCGACACCATTTGTTTTTGCCTGAACAGTTTGAAATACTTAGTTATTGCCAGTATTTATGCAATAAATCTCATAAGTGTTTTATCCAGGCAAGGATTTTAGTTTGCAAAACTTGTTGCCTAAGTTGGTGGGTGGATTGGTGCATGTCGATTTGTTAGACATGATTGCTAGTTCTTGCATTAGAGGTCATCTGCTTTTACTTCGTGATGAATTTGATGATGTGGAATTTCCAAAGCAATTGCTGTTGCATAAAATAGCCATCGTGTAGTGTTGAGTCTTTGAGTGAATTGATGCATATAATGTACTGATGTTCTATAATCTGATGTTGATGCCATAGCTTTTATGTCTGACCTGTGCTGGTTCCTGAGCATCCAATCAATGTTTATAATTTTTTCCTTGCTGTCACAAAACTCTCATTTGCATTATCTTTGGGGATTTCTCAATCTATGGGTAAATCACACAACTTGTATCTTTCCCAGCATTAACAAGATCTGGGAAGGTGTTGAGTGATGTTCTCTTGCTGTTATTATTTTCAATATATGATATTGGATTATTCATAGCATTATATTACCTCCCTATTCACTGCTGTTTGGTTATTTGTCGGTACGGGTTACTGCCTAGATCAAGATCATGATAGACAGAAGAGTTAAGAAAATCATATTGATTGCAAAATTTTCTCAATTCTAGTCATATTGTGTTGATTAAAGACAAAAGGAGGGGGCCAAAAAAACTAAGGGGTTGGTGCAGGGGGAGGGGGATTACACAGTTCCTCATCCTAGGGAAGAAAATGGAAAAAAAAAAAAGTTATGATGTGCACATTATTATAGTGTAATGATTTTTATCTTCATGTTTGAGTTGTTTCAAAACTGGATGAAACTTGAAAGTATAATTTGGCTTGCAAATTTACTTTTTTCTTTTTAATTTCTGATTTTATTAATTTGTTTTCTACCAGGGAATAGTGCTTGGAGTCTTCTGCCGGTTTTCCTATGAGGACGAGCTATATAAACCAGGCTGATGAAATCGAGAGAATAGGGAGTCTTCGGAGTGGAATTATATCCATGACAGCCTTTTTTTCATCATTCTTTTGATATACTTACTATATCCACTTGCTTATTCTAAGATAATACGCCTTTAGTAAAGATAATGGAACGAATTTCTTCGTTTTGCCATATGACTAACGAGAATGTTTGCTGCATGTAGAAGTTCTACTGCTATACTTGCAAGAACATCTAGTCGATGTATTCTTGCACTGCTAGTTTCTGGCTCATACATTATGATTTATGAGCAGCTTAGAGTGTAGCCCCTTTATCTTGTTGATGAGATTTGGAAATGATTGAATTTTGTATTGAATAAATAATTTTGAAATTTTGTTATATAGTTTCCATCACTGACTTCTGTCATTAGACCGTCATTGTTTCCTGCTAAGTTCATTAATCGCCGTTTGACATAGATTCAAAACTATCCTACAAAAGATCACGAGTTCCCTTCATATTTTCATAGTTCGTGAATATTAAAAAATAAATAGAGATTTTGATTTTAAAAAATAGGAAAAGATATTCAAAAACACATTTGTAGTCTTTATCAAGATAATTTAAAATATTAAAGTTAGGCGCATGCTCTAGTGAACAGAGTAAATTCTTTGTGTTTGGTGCACAAAGAAATCTAATCTAGTATTGTAAGTTTGTCCTTTTTTTTAATTTTTTTTTATGATATAAATTTTATATTATTTTATTAGACAAAGATGAATTTGTCATTAATGAGATGATAAGATATCATTGTCCTCCGACAACATGAATGCCTTTTTTGCCCAATTAAGATTGAAAGAAAACCGTTAAATATCAACATGCATTAAACAGATTATGTCATTAAAACCACTATCACCATCTTTATGGCAGACGCTAAATATCAATCTGTATCAACCACAACATACCAAGGTTGTCGACAAATCTCCAACTATATCACAACAAAAATTAATAAATCAATACAATGCTACAACTTTCCGATCAACTATTTGATTAATAATTATGTAACCTTCAGGCTTCATAAACAATCTCACCTTCGCCAAACATTAACCTTTGATAATGGACATTACCTTCAAATTAACAAAAATGGAGGATTTAGTCTGTTATAGCAATAATGTTTGCCTTCAAATCAACAAAAAAGAAATAAGTACTAAACACTCGAAAATAACTTTCTCACCCGAGACCTCGCCGTCGTCGACTACAGAGCTGACGGCAACCACTATTTTCTAGAATATACCAATTAATGAAAGACCAAATGAGTAAAACACATCAACATTAATAATTTTCATTTTAAAAAAAAGGGTACAAAAGTCATAATACATTTGTCTTTAAAATATTATTTAAACAGATTAAACAGAACGAATCTATTTATTGAATATTATATTATAAAATCCTTTTTTCCAGGAAAAATTTGTGCATGAAACACAAATTTCATTCTCTGAGCACGGTAGCCTACGCCTTAAAAGTTAAATAAAATTACATTTATAAAGATTTAAAATAAAAAAATTTATGATTATATTCTTTAATTCATGATTAAGAAAATTCAAGTAATATATTTTTTTTGTCTTAATTCACCATTCATAAAAAAAAATGAACCCGAAATTCGATTGAAATATAAGTAAAATATTAATAAGAATTATTTCATCAAAGGATTGGCTTTATTAGTAACCGAATTAGTAATAATTTTCAGCCAATTGAAAAGAATCAAATATTGTAAGAAAACTAATATATATAAATTATCTACGAAAATAAAAAAAAAAAAAAAAAGGTTTTTCGTTGTGTAGAGTTGACGTTAGAGAGATTGGGGGTTTCACTTTTCAGCGGCGAAAATGGGAAAACGAGAGAAGCAGAAGCAGAGGCATGAGAGGGGTCACCGTGGAAGAGGGTCTTTCAACTATCTTCAAGAAGACCATGATTTTGATGACACTCCAAGATCCTCACCCTCTGAAGAAGAAGGTGCTGATGGCAGCAATGAGGAAAAAGAAGAAGATGAAGAAAATGTAACAATAAGTCATGAAAACCAATCTCATGATATGCCTTCCAAGTTCCTCCTTTACCAACAATCTGTGCAGGTTTGTGCCCCCATTTTAAAAAAGATTGCATCTTTGTCAATGTTGGTTAAATAGATGAATGATGAAATGTACAATATTCAAACTTAGCAGTTATGTATGTGTTTTTTAGTGTTTTAGAGTTCCCTAAAAGCCAAATTGATGGGTTTCTGGTTTTAAATTGCGGTGAGCTAGAAAACCTTTACATTGCATGCAATTTGCAGGAAAATGCGGCTGATGTGGCTGCAATTGCGTGATGCCATTGCGGAGTGTCAAAATACCTTGAGCCGCAATTGCAGTTGCGGACCTCGAACCGCAATTTAAAACCATTGGGTTATTATTGTGTGATGTTTTGTGGTGATAGAAAAGTTCATAATGTTGCTTAGTGACACTGACACATGCTTTTGTATTTGTGCAGTCTCCAAAAGGAGACATAAGTTATATGCAAAAGTTCTTTCTCATGTACGTGGGTGGAAGGATGCCCCTCCATCTTCAAGAAGATTTCTGTGGCACGGCGCTTCTTAGGTATATCCTGCTCCTGCCTTTTGTATTTTTTTTTCCTTCTTCTTTTAGTCATGCCTCTTTTAATTTATTAATACTCTCTTTTGGACATGCTAAATTGTCGTCTCTTTTGATAAGTTGAAGGAGTAAACCCTTGTCAGTACTTGAGATTATTGTTAGCATCACTTGTTTTGGTCCCTCGCATTATAAATTCTTACCTTTAGTATCAGGCTTTGCAAATAGTCGTTCATTAGTGTGTGTTTGGAACTGCATTACAAACTCACGTTAGGGTGCCATGAGACGGAATCTATAATATGTAGCAGATGATTGGTCGCTTGTCTCTCTAAACACAGCTCCAAACTCATGGTTCTTTTCTACTTCATTTTGTACTAAAAAAGACTAAAAGTGAACGACATTTTGCAAAGTCAAGAACTTGAGTAAGAATTTTGTAAAGTCAGACCTAAAGTGATCAACACTCAATCTAATATTAGTGAACATAACGTGTCTTGCAGAGATTAGCATATTTAGAGAAAAATACTGTGCAGTGCACTATGACTAATATTACAGGCAAAATCTATGGGTTATGAGTTATGACCACTTGCCATATATTATCATGAGTTGCGTAAATTATCCTCTTTCATTATTATGTGCATATAAAATTCTGATTTGGCTTTAAATAATGTGGTTGCTTTGTATCCTGGATGACATCCTGTTAATTGGGATTTTTTGCTCCTAAATTTCTTATTGTTGATTCATTTATGGTTCTAAAATCTAAATGCCAGATTGGGAAAATCTATTTCAAAGTGGGATTTTATTCATTCAGTGCGTGTTTTGAACTGCATTTAGAGAGGGAGAGGCCATCCAATTGTACACTACATATTGTGACTTTGCGTCATGGCACCCTAACGTGGTTTCGTAACACAGTTCCAAACACATTGTTAACCATTTTCTCTTTTGATGTCTCTTGACTATTTTTTTGTCAGTCCCAATGTACTTACATGACAGTGATTTATGTTTAACAGTACAGAATGGCTCCGCAGTGATTCAAGAAGAACAGTAGTAGGATTAGATTTGGATCTTGAGGCACTCAATTGGTGCATGGAAAACAACATACCTAAAGTTGGGGCTGATGGATTTTCAAGAATTTCCCTCTTTCATGGGAATGTTTTACAACCTCTTCAGTCTAAACTTGTAAAAGTAGATCCTCAGGAGCTGGTAAGCAATATTTCATTGTCACAGAATGAAGAAAATCTTCAGACTGGTGTGCCAGAATCTGATGCTCCAACAGGCTCTATTGCTCAAGATGATAAGTATACTAAGGGAAACATAACACTGCCTGGAAGAGATATTGTGTGTGCTTTTAACTACAGCTGCTGCTGTCTACATAAACGAGCAGAACTGGTTATGTATTTCAAACATGCTCGTGGGGCCTTGTCAACTAAAGGTGGAATTTTTGTGATGGATTTATATGGGGGTACGTCGTCAGAGCACAAGTTGAGGCTTCAGAGAAGATTTCCTAATTTTACGGTATAATATTCCTGATATTAATCTGTAACAGTTCGTTAGACTAACATAAGATGTTGCCTTGCCACAACCTATGTGGAATTGCCTTTCAGGGATGATGTGACTTTGATCCACTTGGATACACTCTAAAGAAATTTTGACACCTGCATGTGGATGGATAAATAGTTGATACATAGGGTACTGTAAACACTTAACATTCTTTACTAAAATTGTTCCACTCTTGTATTCAATTTTGTTGCCACATGATCCTGAATTTTCTCATATCTTACCCTTGATGTTATTTTCACTCTTAATAAGTCTTTTATGATTGACCTATTGAATTTGCAGGTATGTCAGAGTTTCACTGTTAATTTTCATATTCCAGTTCTCTTTTAGCTTTTTCTTCTCTTCTGCCACTGTTTGTAGCTTTTTCCCTGACCTTTGTATTTTTTTTACATGTTTATGAGATACATAACATACATGACACCAGATTTGAGGAGCTAGAACCTTTTAACTTGTGGGACAAGGATATTATGTTTTTCCAAGTTCAAACACAATGGCATCATTACATCAATATATGTTATTAGTACATCAAAATAAGTATATTCTTACTGAATTTCTTTGATTATCAATGTTGAAGTTGTGAATATTCTCCTGTATGTATTTTATGATGTAAAGTTTGTAATCAAATCTGTAGTATGTATGGGAGCAAGCTGAATTTGATATTATTCAACGGAAGACAAGGATTAGCCTCCATTTTCATATGAAGAAGGAACAAAGAAAACTTCGCCATGCATTTTCATACAGCTGGCGGTTGTAAGTTCTTGATTTCTTGTATTGTTTGTTCTTTTTCAAACATCAATTCATAAAAAGGATTTTTCATTTTTGAGGTGAAAGTTATGCTCAATATTTCTCAATCTTCAATTGCTTTCTTGGTTTTATTGTGCATTATGTTAATTTTTAACATCATAAGAGGTGTGATGCTGTGATTCAGGTGGACATTACCTGAAATTAGGGATTGCCTAGAAGAGGCTGGATTTCGGTCTGTTCACTTTTGGGTTCGAGAGATGCCAGACACCACAGAAATTATGAAAACAGAGGGATTTGGTGCAGGAAAGAATGTAAAATACGAAGAGGCAACAAGTTTTCAGCAACAAGATTCTTGGAATGCTTACATAGTTGGTGTTGCATAGCTTCATCTTAGAAAGTGTAGTTTCTGTTACATTAACTTTGTCACAAGACTCACAACTAGACAAGCATAACTTGTAATCAGTTCCATTGCTTGGAACTTCCCTTTCTTTTATATGAAAATTGAATTGGATTTGGCTTGAGATTATGAAGCGTAGCAAACAAATTTAAGGTACATTCAGCTCAAGTTTGGTTTGAAATTTCATCAAGAGATCTCTTTACCTTCAGGATTTGTTGATTTAATCTATATATGAAATTTCATTGATCAATGCTGACTAAAAAAACACTGAACACTAACTCTACGTCTTGACATATTAGCATTTCAATGTAAATGGTGGAATATTGTAAATGGTATACTGTATATGCATAAGTAATAAAGTGCCATAGTTGCCCAAGAAAAGAGAGAAAGTATAGAGAAAGAGAAGAATTCTAATTCAAAAAGCTATAGTTACAGAAAGGAGTTAACAAAAGATATGACTATAGATATACACTTGATTTGTGATCTATAACCTCACAATTAGTGTGTCATGTACATTTTGTCTGCCTCTTGACGTGTTAACATTAAAAAAAAAAAAAAAAAAACTGAATCTCCAAGAAAACTTGTAGTCAATTTGACAGTTTTGAAAGTTCTCTTTGGATAGCACGAGAATATGTCTTGTGTTGATATTGGAGGGTAACATCTAACAGTTCATCAAGAGGTGTCTTTGGCTTCCAAGCTGAAACCCAGAAGAATACACATTAAGAACAATGTTAAAATTCTGCTGAAAAATACATAGATTTAAAAGAATAATCGTTGAATACCAAGCTGCTTGGTGATAATTGTCATGTCAGGGATGCGCCTATCACTGTCATCATAGCCTTTACCATAGAAATCCTCTGCACTCACGTCTAGAGTTGATAGACTAGAGGCAGGTACACCAGATACCTTAGCATAAGCCTTGATATAAAAGACAATAAGAGCCATATCAGTTTATTTTTCTGTGAAAAACAAAGGCAAGGAGCTTATGTACAAACAAAGTTTAGAAAGCAGAACAACTAGAATGGAAGCTTTGGTGGGGCTACCTTTATCATAAGCTCAGCTAGTTCCTTCACAGATACTTCATTGTCTGGGTTTCCCACATTGAAGATATGCCCATCTGCTCTCTCAGGGTTGTCCTGTGAATGTTGGCATGTACATTAGTGCAAGCTCATAAAGAAACATGGATGATGGAATTGTGAACTTACAATCATTAAAGCAACAGCATCAATTGCATCTTTGATGTAGAGAAAGGTTCTCTGTGATCTCCCACCTTCAACAAGTTTGAGGGGCTCGCCTCGCAGGAGACTCTGGAACAAAAAGCTTTGTGAAAAACAGTAGTTTGCTAACTAAGATTATGATTCATGAAGACATCAACTGAAAACAAAACCAGCTATAGCTGATGTTACATTACTGAAGCAAGCTAAGACTCTGGGGACACCATCACATGGGCCATCCACACCAGGAATGAAGTCCATTCTTGGACCAATCCAGTTATAAGGTCTCACAATGGTGAACTTGAGGCCATTCTCCGCATGCTCAGCTATAGGTTAGTACTGAAGAGTAAGTTAAGAAGGGAAAGAAAATTTAATCATACACTAAGGAAAAATCCAGGTCATTGTGTACCATATATCAGTCTGTCAGTCATTTGCTTTGCACAAGCATAAGACCATCTTTGTTTCTCAACCGGACCAAAAGTACAAGGAGTGACATCTTCCTTGAGCATGAAATATTTGGGGTCCTGCATCATGCAGATTCATGTTAAATCGAAAAGTAACAATCCCAAAACAGTATCTGATATGTTTTCTATAGCATGTTTGGAAACCCGTTGAGAAGGAAGAAATCATATTTAGAAAGTAGAAATTATATTAGGGGGTGTTTGGTTTGACTGTTTTCAGTTTTCATTTTCACTGAAAATAGAAAATGATGATGAAAATGTGTTTGGCTGGATTTTTGAAAATATTTTCAGTGAAAATGAAAACAGAAAACAACCAAAAAATGAAAACAATAAAATCTCGTTTTCAGTTGAAAATAGGAATCTCATTTTCGGTAAAATGAAAATGCGATGACAAAGAATGTAATTTTAAGTAAATCTAAAAATACAAAAAAGACAAGAAGTCAAACCAAACATGTTTTCAGAATTCTAATCTTTTGAAAATAAAAACAGTTTTCAAAAAATGAAAACAGAAAATAAAAATGCAAACCAAACACAGCCTAACATCTGGTAAACTACCTGTCGATATTCCTCTGGGAGAAAACTGCCTATAGTCTTCCCGTATACCTCACACGTAGAAAAATGGATCAAACGCTTATTGTTCTCAGTGCAATATTTAATCTGCATCACGTGAGCAATCCAATTACATACACAGTTACACACACACAGAGGTAAAACTCAAACTTGAAGAGCACCCATTTTAAGAAACAACTCAATATTCAAAACCCACCACCGGAATCGCATCAATGAAGTTGCTGAAGATGGTGTCCAAAGGGCGTGTGTTGTAATCCGCCGGTGTGCAAATTGCAGCGAGATTGATCGTCTGAAACAAAGAACATGTAAAAAATAAAATAAAAATACAAAATCATCAAAACGGTCAAGTATTATATTGCAGTCCATTACTACCACAGCACCACTGCAATTGTAGCTGCATGTACACATTTGTTCATAACTTTCTACAATTTATATTGTAAATTGTGAATTATAACCATAATTCCAGCTGCAACATTAAAACTTTTGTGATCAAGTTTTTAAAAAACTACATGCAACAACAATTATAGTCACAAAGTCATGGTGTTTCAACCTTAATTGCAATCGCATTAACCACATTTGTAAGATATTTTCCACGATCTCAAGAATTGCCATGAAAGGTTTTAAATCGCAATTGCTGTCTCACATAAATCACAATTTCATCACATTTTTTTATATTGCGGGAAATTGTAGACAAATGTAGTAGTAATTGCAGATGCATCACAAACTGTTTTCTTTTTTTTGGAAAATGCTGAATGTTACGAAAATATTTTCTGTCAAAACACATGAACTGTGTATTCTGTGAAATCCCTCTTTTTGTTTTCTTAATTATTCAATTAATATTTGTTTTTAAAAAAAAGCCCAACAGTTGAATGTTACATTCGTGCATAGGATGTTTGTGCTAAATAGTAATACTCTTTTTTTAAGAAGAAAAAAAACAACTTTGACTATATCAAATATCTTTGAAGATTAATTTAATCACATTCTTAACCATCACTATTTAGCTACCGGAATAAGAACATTCAAAATGTGAAGAAAAAAACAGTGTAAGAAAAAGGGAAGGATTACGAGATCGGTAGTTTGGACGAGGGTTTCGAGGCGGGAATCGCTTTTGATGTTCATTTGGTGGAACTCGATGCGGTGGGCCCAGGGGAGGGATCTGTCGAGGAGGTGGTTGATCTTCTCCGACGAGACGTCAACGACGACGGCCTTGTGGTTGGTCTCCGCCATCAGCTTCTCGCAGAGGTGCGATCCGATGAAGCCGCCACCGCCGATCATGCATATCGCCAGCATCGGAATCGAGTTTCCGTCCAAGTTCACTCGCGCCATTGGAAGAAACGAAATTTTGTGCAGTGGGAAAGAGAAAGAGAGGGTGTGGCAGTTATAACGGCTTTTTGAAGGAACGAACTGAGAAAGCGGTGGCAGTGTCGTAAATATCCCTCAATTTCAGTTATGGACGGTGCACTCTTACTTATAGCCCATGCAATTTTTTTTCCCTACTATTCTCTTCATTTACTTTTACCATGAATAAATCACAACTTGATTTCCTTTAAAATAAAAAATGTTATGTAAAATTATATTAATCTCATTTTTTAAAATATTTAATATAATATATTAGTATTAAACATTTCTTGATATTAATTAATGTTCATATGTGCTAGCCAAACACTCGATTTTGGTACCGTAAATAAAGAATATAAAAAAAAACTACTCATTTAGTCAGTTTTTAATTATAATTACAAAAAATCTCTTTTGATTCTTTTACTTAAAAGTGTCCTTTTTTGCAATTGGTTAGTCTTCAAGGAATTCTGTTTAATTTGATGTCACTTGTTGGATGATTTAGAAGAAGTGCAATTTGGAGATATTTGAAGACAAAACGTGGCCTAATTGGTTAATTTTGAATCAGATACAAGTTCTTCATGATACCATTGTCAGAATGTGGGCCAATCACAAAATTCCCATGTTTTTGCAGTATCACTACTGATTTGAATGCTGAATCAGTCGCTATTTTTCATGGTTTGCGTGTTACATGTCATTTGTGAGTTAGATGGTTTAACTGCTATTCGATTCGGTGGATGTTTTAAAATCTGGTGTAAAAGTTATTCGTTATTCTCTGTCAAAAGATTATGATTTTTGTTTTTGTTTTTTTCATTTTACTTTTATACGTTGGATTTCAATTAAAATACATGTCATAACACTTTCAATTCCAAACCAAATATTTACTTACTCAAAAACACAATGCAGCGTTTTCATCCTTTATGCAGCGCTCATTGCTAAAATTGAACTAGTTTCTTAAGGCCTTTTGTAGTCTTTTCTTTTTGCTGCATGTTGCCTTTCTTTTCCAATTGATAAAATAATTCTACACATAATTTTGTTTTCTAGTTTCTACAAGGAGAACTAAAATAAATTAAAAATAGTATGTATAGAAATTAAAAGAGAATGTTTTGAAGTATAGGAATCAAAACGAATTTGTTTTTGTAACTATATAGAGAATAAATTAATCATTAAACTTAAATTGCAATGATAAATTCAAAATATATATGTAACTTCTTAAATACTAATGAAAATAAAGTTTTGTTGCTTATAATACTTCTATTAAGCTCGAATAATATCATTTCTAGTAAAAAATACATGTTGTTTAAAAAATAATAAAACAAAATATAATAAAACCAAATATAGCAAAAAGTATAGTAAAAGACAGATAGAAAAGGAAGGAAAACTCTTGGAGAGTGTGTTTGATTTAGAGGATAAAAATAAAAAATATAAAAATATAAAAAAATTGAATTAAAATAAAACATAAAAGATATGAATATCATAAAAAAAAAAAATTCTCTAATATTATTTCTCAGCTCTCTATTAAACACACGAAATGAGAAGTTGAAATGTGGAATTCCAAGTCAACAAACAGAGAGTGTGGTTCTGCTTCATTCAAATGAGATCTCTGATTGGCTATGACGTACCTGTTGTACCTTTACTTTCTCATGCCATGGATTTTTTCCCTGATTGTGTCAAATGTCAATAGATGACTCTAATTTATATATCATTTTCTAAATTAAGAAAGTTCTTGCTTATTATAATTTGATTAAAAATCATTATGTACTAAATATGGTTGTCTTTTTTTTTTAATGCCGCTTATGGTTGTGTCTTCTAACAAAGATTCAAATCATAATTTATCATTTTTATAAGAAATTATATTCCTTTTCACAGGAATCAATATCCCAATTGATATACTATACTTTATGTATTTCATCAAAGATAAACAAAATTATTTCCATTAAATTTATCATCTGATAACCCAACAATTCCATAGGCAAATGAGAAAAAAACAAGGCTAAGTTGTTTCATAACTCCCACTATTGCAAATAATAGCAATTTTGATTGGTTCAATGATTGAAAAATGGTGAATGGATAAGAAGGGAGAAGGAAAAGGTAGCACATTTGGATTTTTTCAACTGATATTTCTAACAAAAACTAACAAACTGAAATTAAAAATAACATACTTTTTTATCTCAAAAGAAATTTATTTTCTCTACCTAATCACATAAAAAGAACAAAGTTAAAAATCTTTCTAATTACACAATTCATATATAGTGCCATCCACCAATTACACCAGCCCTTGAGCATATCCATCACTGGTACATGACAATTGGAGTAACCCTAAACCTCTTGTCAAGAAAGGGAATAGGCTTATCTCCATCCACAAGGTCCCTATAAAAATCATACCCGACCTAAAAATCATGCAAGTCAAGCTTCTCCTTCTAGCTAGTACTGTGGTAATGGTGCCTAGCAAAATCCATTTTCCCAAACCCAAAAATGCTAACCCTCTCATAAACCCCCAAAGCCAGCAATATTACAGCCTGTGGTGATGGAGCATGTTGAAGTCACACATCGAATAAAAATAGTACCGAGATAAACTATATAAGTGGAGAGTAATCCTCACCTTACAAGCCGGTTTTGTAGGGTTAAGCTAAACTCATGAAAAAACCCACTTTCTGACACAACCTACATCCCAAAAGAGTAATGAAAAGTACTTCGAGATCCTCAAACATAATGCGTCGAACTAAGGATCTGTCACCAACAATAGAGCCTTGTGAGAAGCATGTAGTTTAGGAACTGCACCTCTTAGGAAATGTATGTGATTATCGGAACATGATTGTCATAAGGGTAGCAAAAACACCTTTTTCGTGCTACCGTGAGTTTTGTCAAGTAAAATCTTGTTGTTGCCAGCAACAACACATGATGAGTATTTGTTTTTGTTGTTATTATTATTGGTTGCGAGTTTTTTGTTGTGAGAATCTATTGGGAGCTTAATTGAGCAAGTCAACTTGGACATGATGCTTTTGGGTTGATGCTCTTAGTTGATGCTCTCTTCGCAGTCTTTGGCATGGCGGAGGAGCACGGCGTTGAGTTGTGGCACAAAAGGTGGCAGATTTTGACATGGGATTCGAGGTCAATGGAGGGGATGTTGTGGCTCATGATGTCATGGGTGGTGACCATGACAATGAAGAGGATGACGAGGAGGAGTAATAGGAAGAGGGGGCGAAAGGAGCGTTTATGTTGGTTAAAAAAATATTTAAACCAAGCTTTTAAAAATAATAGCACCACTATTGGAAGAGTGGAGAAGTTGCTAGCAATTCCACTTTTAAGATTTTTCTCCACCTGCCTAGAAAGAAACATGTAGAAACTTCTAGTAGATAATTGGATTGCACCGCCATTATTTTTTCTTGTTGCACCACCATTTTCTTGCCTATAAAAGGCCATCATCATGTAACATTTTGAGCATGAGTGAAATCAATTTTAGTTTGTAAGTGAGTTTGTGTAGAATTTGTTTGTTCTCTCATTTTATCTTCCACTGCGTAAGTGAGTGTGTGTTTGTAAGATTAATTTTGTGTCTAATTGTCATCAATTAGTATCAGAGTTAGAAAAGCTATGGTAGTAGCGAGAGAGAAAAAATAGTATGTGTGTGAGGAGAAAGAGTGTTCTCACTATGTGTTCAAAAAATAGAGAGTTGAAAATATCTGTAAATAAAATTATACGCATCATGCCAATGAAGTACGATCATGTGATGACTACGATAATCGAGTCCCATGACACATATGCCA
The DNA here is from genome assembly GCF_000004515.6 of Glycine max. Lineage (NCBI taxonomy): Eukaryota > Viridiplantae > Streptophyta > Magnoliopsida > Fabales > Fabaceae > Glycine > Glycine max. The sequence continues at coordinate 15,789,875 of NC_038247.2, read as the reverse complement.
TGATCGTATCAGAGTTGCAGAGTAGTATCGAAAGCCACGTGAATAGATTTTGGAGAAGACAAGACAAGTAAGTGAAGAAGCATTGAAAAGTCAAGTGAATGTAGCTAAATCAACTCAAGGAGCAAAAGCCAGAAGCCGAGGAAATTTTGACAATTGAGGAAGAGGATATTTTAGAGGTAGAGGTCAGGGAAATTATAGAAATAGAGGATGCAGAAATTTTAATCAAGGAAGAGACAATAATTTCAGAGCTTTAACCGAAGGAAGAGGTGTAGGTAATTTTGGTGTTGGAAATCAAGGACGAGGTCAAGGTAACAATTATCAAGGTTGAGAAAATTTTAATTGCTTCAACAGCAGAAAGTTCGAGCATAGAGTTGTGGACTGTAGACTTAAACAACAAGCAAGCGTCCTAGAAAGTCAAAATCGAGTGAGAATTCTAGTGCCCAACAAAGTTTATTTTTAGCTAATAATAATTTTTTGGAGGATGAAAATATTTGGTATTTAGATACTAGTTGTAGTAATCATATGTATCAGAAGAAGGAGTTATTTTCTTCTTTAAACAAAATGGTAAAATCTACCATCAAATTTGGTAACAACACAAATATTCCTATTTTGGGAAAAGGACAAATCACGATCAAGTTGAAGGATGGCTCACAAAATTTCATTTATGATGTTTTCTATACTCTCGGTCTTCATCTCAACTTATTAAGTATGAGACAACGGTCAGAGAAAGTTTTTAACATGAAGATTTATCAAGGCTACTGCACGTTGATTGACAAAAATGGAAGATTCGTCGCCAAGGTAAAGATGACTCATGACCGCCTATTCCCTTTAAAAATTCATCATGAAAAGCTTTCTTGCTTAAGTTCAGTTATTCCAAATGATTATTGGTTATCGCCAAGGCTACTGCACTTTGACCTTTTTTACTTTTTTGAATTAAATTATCTATCAAGAAAATAACTTGTTTTTGGTTTGCCTGGTGTGAATGTTCCTAATGGAGTGTGTAAGACATGTGAAATTGGAAAGAAGCACAAAGATTCATTTCCAACCGAGAAATCTTGGAAGGCAACAAAGTTGCTCGAGATAGTTCACTCAGATTTGTGCTCAGTTGAGATTCCAACACCTGGAAGTAACATGTACTTTATCACTTTCATCGATAACTTTAGTAGAAAGTCTGGCTATATTTCTTGAAGCAAAAATCAAAAGCTTGTGATGCTTTCAAGACATTTAAGGCATTCATAAAGAAGCAAAGTGGGTGTAGAATCAAAGTACTCTGAATTGACAGAGGATAAGAATATCTCGCCTGCAAAAATTTCTTAGAGCAACATGAAATTCAACATCAATTGACAACAAGACACATGCCTCAGCATAATGGAGTAGCTGAAAGGAAGAATAGAATAATCATGGATATGGTGAGGTACATGTTGAAGGCCAAGAAAGCACCTAAGGAGTTTTGGGCAAAAGCAGTTTCTACCGTTGTCTACATTTTGAATAGGTGCCCAACTAAAAGTGTTTGTGACAAGATGCCAAAAGAAGCCTGAAGTGGAACGCGACCATCAATTATACATCTTAAATTTTTTGGGTGCATATCATATGCACATGTTCTAGATCAACTCAGGAAGAAATTGGATGATAAAAGAGAAAAGTGTATTTTCATTGGCTATAGCACATAGTCAAAAGACTACAAGCTTTATAATTTAGAGACAAAGAAGGTGATTATTAGTAGAGACGTGACGTTGGACGAGAAAGGCATGTGGAATTGCTCTTCAAAGTCTTAACAAGAGCTGGTGGTGATCGCTGACAACCATGAAGAAAATGATGAAAGGCTACCAGATCCAACACCTTATAAACTAAAATCATCCAGGAGGCCACAGAGGAATCCCTAACTCCAAGCTAGATTGCAAGATTGTGTCATGTTTAATGACAATATTCCATTTGATGAAGAGATTATCAATTTTGCTTTATTTGCAGATTATGATCTATTTACTTTTGAAGAAGCCTCAAGTGATGAGAATTGAAGAAAGGCGAGGGATGATGATATTCATGCTATTGAGAAGAATAACACTTGGGAGTTGGTGAACTTTCCAACAAACAAAAGGCCAATTGGAGTAAAGTGGGTGTACAAGACTAAGTACAATCCTAAAGGAGAAATTGATCGCTTCAAAGCAAGGCTGGTTGCAAAAGGTTATAAACAAAAACCATGTATTGATTACTTTGAACTATTTGCATGATCATTTCTCTTTCAGCTCAAAATATTTGGAAGATATATTAGATGAATGTAAAATCTACATTTTTGAATGATGTTCAGGAAGAAGAAGTAGATGTTGAGCAACCTACATGGTATATTGTTGAAGGAAAGGAAGACAAAGTCTACAGGTTAAAGAAGGCTCTGTATGGGTTGAAACAGGCTCCAAGAGCATGGTATAAGAAGATTGCTTCCTAGTTTGTTCATAATGGATTTGAAAAATGTCCTTATGAGCACATGTTATATGTAAAATCTATTGATCTTGAAGATATTCTCATTGTGTGTCTTTATGTTGATGATTTAATTTTCACTGGAAACAATTCAAAGTTGATTGTAGAATTCAGGGAGGTTATGATAAGTTGTTTTGAGATCACAGATTTTGGCTTGATGTCCCGTTTTCTTGGCATTAAGGTTAATCAACAAGATGATGGGATTTTCATCTCTCAAAGGAAGTATGCATGTGATATTCTGAAGAAATTCAAGATGGATAATTCAAAGCCTGTTTCCACACTAGTTGAAGAAAAGCTGAAGCTAACAAGAGATATTGAAAGCAAAAGGGTGGATGCAACTCTATATAAGAGTTTGATTGGAAGTCTAAGATATTTGACTACAACAAGACCATATATTTTCTTTGGAGTCAGTTTGTTTGGCAGATTCATAGAGAAGCCACACATTAGTCATCTGTAAAGAGCTAAGAAAATTCTTAGATATATCAAAGGCACTTTGACTGATGGAATATTTTATGTTGAGAACAATCATGTAAAGCTTGTCGGTAATACAAACAGTGATTGGGCAGGAGATGTGGAGACAAGAAAAAGCACATCAGGGTACGTATTTCATCTAGGTTCAGGTGTAGTATCATGGTCTTCAAATAAACAACCAATAATTGCACTTTCAATGACAGAAGTAGAATATATTGTGGCAACCAGTTGTACCACACACAAGCAGTATGGCTTAGAAGAATATTAGAAGAGATGCATCATTAGCAGAATGCTTCTACAAAAATATTTTGCAACAAGAAGTCGGCGATTGCATTGCAAAAATCCAGTCTTCCACGGGAGATCTAAGGTTATCGATATTTGGTTTCACAAGATACGAGAGCTGATAGCAGATAAAGAAGTTAAGATTAATTATTGCCCTATTGAGGAGCAAGTAGCAAATACTTTTATGAAGCCATTGAAGACCGACTTATTTTTCAAGCTAAAGAAAATGCTCGAAATGAAACAAGCTTGATTTAAGGGAGGCAATGTTGGTTAAAAAAATATTAAAATCAAGATTAAAAAATAGTAGCACCACTATTGGAAAAGTGGAGAAGCTGCTAGTAATTTCACTTTTAAGATTTTTCTCCACCCACCTAGAAAGAAACATGTAGAAACTTCTAGTAGCTAATTGGATTGCACTGCCATTATTTTTTCTTGTTGCATTGCCATTTGATTTCCTATAAAAGGCCACCATCATGTAACATTTTGAGCATGAGTGCAATCAATTTTAGTTTGTAAAATTCGAGCTTTTTTCTCCCTTGTGTGTAAGTGAGTTTGTGTAGAATTTATTTGTTCTCTCATTTTATCTTCCACTGTGTAAGTGAGTGTGTTTGTGAGTTTAATTTTTTGTCCAATTGTCAACAGTTTAATTGAGAGAGGGTTAATGAGGGAAAGATTAGGTCTTTGGTTGCTAAATATGGATTGATGATGGGTTTGATGGTTTCGGTTTTAGATTCATCTTTTTTTGTGGGTTACATTAGGCATGCGTGAAAAAGAAGCACAAGAAAGAGGTATTGCGTTAATGTGGAAGTTTGAATATGGGTTTCTGTCAAAAAGTAGTAATTGTTTTCATCAATGAGGGAGAAAGAGAATACTTTGTTTTACTATTAGGTTGGATTAGTAATTTTTTATTTGCTTACTATAGTATTGATACATAGTAATTTCTATTGAAGCCTCTATGAATTTGATTGATTTATTTATTCCCTTTTTACACACAGAAGAAGATAGTCGCTAATTAATCTTTGTTGGGAATTATAAGTGTATATAAGATGGGTATTTCTCTCCCAACATAATTTATTCAAAGATCAATCAAAATTAAATTATCTATCACTTAGTTAGAAATATAAGTCACTACCACTTATCTTAATCGTTATTGGTATGCAGTTAGTATTAGTAATTACAATTTACAAGTATTTCTTCAGTTTTTGAATTAACGAAGATAAGTTGCTCATTTTAATCGATTTGTAATGATAAAAAAATCAATTTGTTTGTTAAAACGTAGCATCATATAGTATTAGGATAACCAACAAAGTATAGTAGAGCGAATAGATGACTGACTTTCTTAATCTTGCTGATGCAAGGGTGTTCGATTTTTTGGTCATGCGTACAGAGAAGACTTTGTTGAAAAACACAAAACTCATTTAGGTAATCTCTCTACGCCTTGAGGGTTAATATCATGACTTCCAGCTATGAGAATACCTTACTTCCAAAACAAACCAGTATGTATTAGGATTTTTTTAATTCAATTTAATTATTTTCTTTTAATCTTTTATATTTATAACATGATTCAAAATGATATTTTTGTCATCTTTATTATATATGCTAATGAAAAATTATGACATGTCATTAAATGTTGTTTAAACGTTCTACTTTACATATATTGAATAAAACAATGTCATTATGTCATTTCACAAAAGTCTCAAAATTGAAAACTGAAAGACAAAAATGAACATACTTAAAAGATAAAAGAGAAAAATAAATATTTTGTAAAATATAAAAAATCCAAATGAACATACTTAAAAAGATAAAAGACCATAATACAATTATTTATCATGAAAACAATTTCTCATAGAAATAAATATGCTTGTGATTTTTTGGGTCAAGAAAATTGCTTGTGATTAAAGGACTTGCTTTCAACTCATTAAATTATTAAATGCTAAGCTTAAATTTGGTTTGACTTAACAAAGTTAATTGCTTATGTTTTAATACATTCTATATTTTTTCCTTGGAAATTTTGTGGTAAGCATATTCCAAGTAACAATTATTTCAATTCAATAACTGATCAAAATTTGTTTCAATTCCATTTATTCCTATGGGATGTGTTTACGATAGATAGTTGAATCCTTCTAAACAAAATTATAGATGGTTTGAATTTTATTCTTTTGTCTTTTTAAGTGATCTCATTTTGGTGACTTCTAAGGTGGACCACCATCAAGTTGGTCATGGTGGACTATATATAAATTTTATTTGTTGAACTAATTTCATATCCATAAATATATCATGTACCCTTCATACTAGATTATTCTTCCCTCAAGTTCTTTTCACCAGCCCTATACTGCCAATCATCATTCACCATCATCAGAGGCGATCAATTTCCAACAATAGCGGTGAAAGTTCTCCCCAATTCCCCTCAACACGTTTTCACGTGTCAAGCCTTCTTCATTAATAATAAAAATCACGCTCGATTGCCCATGCTTTCAATGCACCAACAAGAATTTCGATGTTCAATGAATCTGAACCGAACTAATTTCTTTTGCAAAGGTAACAATTGAGCTTCCTCATCTTTTCTTTTTGCATGTCCATTCCTCTACTAGTCAAGTGAAGTGTAAAACAATGTCATTTCAATATTGACTCAATTTGATGGAGTGAGTTTCTCTATGATCTAGAGAGAAATCTAACGATGAGTGAGCTAATTCAATGCCAAGAGTTTTATTAATAAAAATAGAGTTGTTATATGTGACATATTTTATCATGAGCATATGGATGAATTGACATAAGATTAGAATAAAAAAACTAACATGAGATTAACTTAGTTGGTATGTATTTGTGTTAAAAAATTGTAGGAAAAGTTTAGGGTTTGTATAAGATGAATTTTAGTTGTAAGTTTCAATTTTTTTTTTATAAAAAAAAAAAAAACTAGTTTTTAGCTTGAGAAGTTTGGTTTTAATTTTTTTTTCTAACTTTTAGTTTCTAAATAAACTCATTTTAAAAGTTTTCTATTTTATTAAATGCTTAAATATGTTTTTAGTCCACTCAAATATAAGAATATTCTTGTTTTAGTCTTTTAAATTAAAAGTTGGTTTTCTTAGTCCTTCAAATTCGAATTCCTATATGACATTAGTGTGTGTCAAACAAAGAATAATGAGTTCACAATTTGTGATAACTTTTTATTATCAAAATTTGATTTTTAAATTTAACTTTTAAAGTATGATATCGGCTTCTTTAAAATACAACAAACTATGGGGTAAAATAAAATCACAAATCCCCCTCAAGCTCTCCATCCAACACGCTTAACAAGGTGAGAATCACAATTTCAGTGGATCATTTCCATCATCCTATCATTAAATTGCAAATGAAGTGAATTGCCTCCTCATAGAGAATTTGATTGAATTACATCAATATGAGTTAACAACTTTCCAATGTGCAAATTAACAATCCCTACCGATAAATGAGCAACTTTTGAAACCTTCTCTGATCCAGAATTTGAATACCTTCTTGAGATTGAGACAACAAAACAAATAGGAGGGCTTTGAAGCAAGAAATTGGCTCTAAACAATGTATTTAGGGTCGATACTCCCAAAAGCTCCCTAAAACCACCAACCCCATATCCCAAATCAAATGTCAATGATTTAAGAGATGCATAATGAAGAAGTTGTACTGCGTTTCAAAATTGCAGTCTTCCAAATAAAATTTCTGTATCTTTAAGAATAACTTGCTCTACACCAAGTTGCACCAAAAGTTTGACCCCCTCCGTTGTCCATGACATCACCAGGTTCTCCGATCTTACTTTAGCAAAGTTTTGCTCGCCTTCTTGAGTTGCTTTGTGAGTGCCATAGATTTGGCGGCAAAAGGGTGGGCACATTTGGAGTGTTTAACGGTGGAAGAGGAGGTTGCGACGACTTGTTCCTTTTCTTTCTTTTTCTTCTATTTTTTGGTTTTCTTTTTCTTCTCTAATTAGTTTTTCTTGCTGCCTTCAATTTTTGTTGCTTTCTGATCTTGATACTGAGTACAAGATGTTGGCTCTAGATTTCTAGCTTGGGGCGTTGGCTATAAATTGTTTTTTGGTTTTGTGTGGTTCAAGTTTATGGTGTTTACGTGTTAGACGTTTTTTATATCTTTTTGCAAGTTGTGACGATTAAAAGTCATCTAAATTGTGAATTTTATATTCCATGACTACATGTGCCAATAACATCTGTGGATAAGGACTAAAAAAATTAACTCGAATCCAGGGACTAAAGAATAGTTTTAAATGTGAGGAACTAAAAAATCAACATTAAATTGGAGGGATTAAACAAAAAATAATGTTATAATTTAGAGGATTAAAAACATATTTAATCCTGTTAAAATTAGTTTAATGGTGTATTTGTGTGATGATGATAACGGCGACACGAACAGTGGTCATGGTGAGCACTAGCAACGGTGTGCTAGTTGTGATAGTCTGGTATGGCAATGGAGCGGGATGAGAGCGAGTTTAGTCTCTTTACCCTCACCCCAGCCCCACCCTTCTCTGATCCTATCTTGTTTTTTTTTATATTCATAAGAAATGGAGAGAACAAGATTTTTTTTTTTTTTGCAATTGACCTAAATCTATTATAGCATGCTAAATTGAAATTTCAAGTAAAAATTCGTTGTTCTCATTTATTTTTTGTGCTCAACATGAAATTAAACAAAAATTATACACAATTATAAGGAAAACAATAATTTCATGCATAAAACAAGCATTAATCCATTAAAATTGATAATAAGAACTAGTAAGTAGTGTCATAAAACATAAAGTGCAGTAAAATAAACATAAAGTATTGGTTCCACCTTCCAGCAATTTAACAAAAAATACAAACTAAAGATAAACATAGTCTAAACTTCCATGTGTAGCAAAATGTCACAACAGAAAGTAGTTGACATGCATCATAGCATCTATTGATCATCGTCCAATGTGAGTTGGGAAGTAATGTCACTCAACAAATCACCTACACAAGAAATGAGCAATGAGCAACCTTCAAATTTGTATCTAATTTCAAAATTCACCAATATTTAATTTCAAAATTCAACAATTTTTAGATATAGAAAATGTACCTTCATCATCTGAATCTATTTCATTCAGCAAACTAGCAAATCGGATTCAATGACTACTTTGGATTCCACACAGCCTATAAATTTCAAAGGAAACATAACAAATTTAGTTGACATTAAATACAACTATTAAATAAGACATTTAAATGTAGTATTCCAAATATTACCAGGTTTTTCAGCATTCCATAACCAACTTCTAGTACACATCAAAGCCTCTGGAGTAGTCCAATGGAGTCGACTGCGATGAGGGCTCAATATATGACCACTGGTGCTAAAAGATGATTCAGAAGCCACAATAGAGACAAGAATAACTAATATATCTTTTGCAATTGCTTGAAGTGTTGGGTACTTGATACCATTCAACTTCCATCACAATAAAATATCAAAATCAAAAGTTCTATGCAAAGCATCTTCCTTTAAATAGTGATCCAATTCTGATTTGACAATAGTACTTCTTGCTTTTTTTCTTCTTCATCATAATATACCTATCATAATAAAAAAAAAAAAGAATAATTAGCAAGTTGATTACCATCCACATGTAAAATGATGAAAGTTAGTAATTTAAGCTTTAGTAAATGGCAAATTTAGAATAGTATACCTATCATAATCAAATAAGGAATCACTAGTAGCTTTATGACCATCCAAATTTGTAGAAGAATGATAAGAATCCTTACGCATATTCAGTTGATAATCAGAAACCAAATTATAGCTCAACTAACGTATCTTCCTAACTTGAGAAAAGCTATCAATACCATACATCTTCTCATAGTAGTATTCCAACAACTCCATTTTGTATCTAGGATCCAACACAGTAGCTACACCCATAATTTCATGAATTGTGCCCCAATATTTATCAAACTTCAACAACATATTTCCAACCATCTTTTGAATCAACTCATTTGAAGATGAAACCCATTTATGTAGTGCCAACTTGATCTCACATATTTTTGAAAAATATATATTTGCAGTTGGATGCTTAGTGGCAGAAAATAATTCAGTGACAACATTAAACAAATTTAATCTACCACACACATCCTTTGCAAATTTCCATTGTTCACTAGTTGGCAAACAAGCATATTGACCTTCTCTTTGTTTCAAACTACTAAACACATTTTCATATGATATGACAACTTCCAACATTTTGAAAGTTGAATTCCACCTAATGGGACAATCTAGAATCAAATTCCTAGCTTAAGGGATCCTCAATTGCTTAGTCGTTTCCTCAAATTTCTCCCTTTGTTTTGGTGTTGCGCTCCAATAAGCCTCACTATCCCAAATCTTTTCTACCCCTTCTTTGACCATTTCTAACCCATTTTTATTATCAAGTTCAAGATGTGTGCACAATAACGCATATGCAATAAAGAACCATCCCTTAATAAACTGCCTAGATGCAATTTATCCTTAATTTTATCAATCATTGCATCATTTGTGCTACAATTATCAAGGGTGATAGTGGAAAACGTGGTGCCAATGTTCCAATCCATGAAACAATCAACTATTCCATTACATAACCTACCACTTGTGTGAGGAACGGAAACATAAATGAACCTAACATAAATGAAAAATATGTATATATCACATTTAAGCTAATTTATCATACAATAACACAAATAATATATAATATAAAGTCCAATTGGAAAGTTATATTACCTCAAAATGTGACTTTGTAAGTTCCAAGAACCATCAATATAATGTGCAGTGACAACCATATACCCTCTCTTTTGATTACTTGAAGTCCACATATTGGATGTAATGGCCACTTTTCCATGCAGACTATCCAATATCTTCAAAGCCACGACTCTTTCTTCCTTAAAGATTTTGAAAATTTATTTCTTCATTGTGTTTCTAGAAGGGATTTGAAAGGTCAGTTGAAGAGTTGCTACAAATCTTTTGAAAGTAACATGATGCACAATTGAAAGTGGATCATAAATCATAATGGCCAGCAACCTCCTTGCATTTTTTGGATCATAAATATGTATACTCAACTCTTGTTTACCTTGATTGAAAGAAGAAAAAAACATTTTTTAAAAAAAGAAATAGATTAAGTAAGGAAAAACCTCATGTTATTCAGTAATGCATGTTCAACTCTTATTTACCTTGATTGGTTGTAGAAGTAAGAAAAGTTTGACCTTTTCTTTCCAACCAAAGCTTGTAATGCAAACAACCCGTATTTTGTTGCCACAAATGCTTTGTTTCATTTTTAGATTTTTCCTCCAAACTATTTCTTACAATATTTGAATTTGGCCTTGTCTTCTCCATTGACTTTCAGTTTGTCAAAATGCTTCCAAATCTCCTTTTCAGCCTATTTCCTTTTGCCTCACTGGTCTTCTCTGCCTCCAAGTTATCAACAATTTGATCCTGTGGTGTTTGGGGTAAATCAGTTGAAGTTGGAGTAGGCTCATCACTAGGTAGAAAGTCAGGACTTGGATTTGCTTCTGAAGCTAGTTGATGTATACTTTCTTGTGAAATGCCCATTTCCACCATTGATTTCCTTTAAACAAATAGAATTCCAATAATTACTAAACTTTGAGTGAATGACTTTCAATCAACAATTACTAACCTTGAGTCTTTGAGTATGATCACTCTAAATCAACAAGTATAGCTATGTGTCAGGAGAGTGATATAACACTAGAGAAACTATCAAACAAAAAATAAAGCTCTTTTAGTACATGGAAAAATGCATGACAAAAGTAAGGAAATAGATTAAGTAAAAAAAAAAAGAGTGTAGAGACAAAGCCACGATGTGGGTGGGTTGTCGGCAGCACAGGCAAACACTTGTGTAGCGGCGCTGGGTAGTGGGTAGCTACTTGACTCTTAAGAGTTGATAGAATGCATATTACATAGGGTTAATGAAATATTTATATCAAAATATCAAGTCATATTATCCTATCGTGCACGACAAAATATTTATATCAAGTCATATTATCCTATCGTGTGTGATATTAAGACTTACATGCAAAAAATAGAGTAGTTCTGACTGAGTGTAATTGATTTAGTTGAGCGCATTATGCATAAAAATTTTAAAAATCTCATATCATATACATTTCACTCAGCCAAATCAATTTCGTTGAGCCTAAAATTTGAGAAAACTGGAGAAGATACTAATGATAAAAACAACAAAATGTGTTTATAAAATATTTATTTAAATGTATTTGTATCAAGTCATATTATATTATATTTATAAGATATTTAAATTTGATTATTAATTTTATTTATTTATATTAAATGATACATCAACTTATTTATCCCTAAAAAATTATGTAGTATTTATATTGTATAAAGATATAATATATATGATTGCATATTTTTTGTAAATTTATAAAATCCTTTATTTTCTAATTATTTAATATATATTTATATAAATATTTTTCTATTTATATTGTATAAATATATAATATATATGATTGTATATTTTATATAAATTTATAAAATCCTCTATCGTATGTAATATACTAATAGTAATATAATATATTTAATATATTAGAAATTCAAAATAACGATTGGGGCGGGGATGGGGACAGGGATAGGGCAGGGATCAACATACCCAATCCCATCCCTGAACCTAACTTTTTCAATCGAGAAAAACTTGAATCCGAATCTGATCCTAATCAATTCAAATTTTCTCCATCAAAGTTAGGATAGATTCAAGTCGATCCTTGCAGGGACAAGTACATTTGCCATTCCTAGTGGTAGTTCTAGTGGCAGTCATGATGGTATGACAGTGTCATTGGTAGTGATATTAATGGTGATGGAGGTATTGATTGAACTAATAACATAAAAAAAACTTTAATCAGTTTATTAGTTAAATAAAAAAACAAATTACTTAAAATAAAAAAAAGATATCATGACAATATAAAATGTTTAATATATGAATTGATGTGAGGTATTTCGTTAGAAAGACTCTCACCTACATAAAGTAGGACTAATTAACTCATTTCACATTTCTACTTTCTACAATCCTCCAACATATACCAATTTTAGAACTCTAAATTTGATTTGTTTGCTTTTCAGTTATGATACTTGGTGTTGACAATTTTTACTTTTATTTATTTTAAGTTATGTTATATGAGTTTAATGTTTATATACCGATAATGTAAATCAATTTTATATTATTATTCAATTATAAATTATTATTTGAATTATAATTATTTTAAAAATTAATAAATTTATTATTTAGATGATGATATATTATAATTGAATGACTATCTAACTATTAGTAGGTAACTTCCTATCATTTTATATTTATTATAGCTAATCCACACCAACTAACCAACTGTTCCTCAAACAACATATTTCTCTCCTTCATTGCTTCTAGTTTCTTTATCACATTATTTTTGCTCCATATCTCAGTTGATTCTCAGACAAAGCAATTATCATTGGAGTCAAAAGAGAATCAACTTGTGCAACCGTGCAAGAAAATGCAATTTAATTATATTTCATTCGATATTAAATAAAATGTTTTATATATAAAGTATAAACTATACTCTCCTTAGATTCCCGTGGAGATAATACCGGAATATGTAGATAATGATGGTTTTGATTTGACTCCAACATGCGTTTCATTGGTAATGGTAGGTTTAGCCGTCTTAGATTTCCTTCGTTTATTGAAACATACCTTCTCGCTCACGTGTTTTGTGTGGTACGGTAAACAACTACCCAAGGACAAGGAGATAAGTGAATCAAAATAGTGACATTTTTCTTACATTTTTTAATAGAAGTGTTTTACAATTATTTTTTTTATGAAAAATAAGTTATATACATAATATTTAAAAGTCTTTTTGATTGGTGATCAATATAAAAGTTTTTTCCTTATACAATAGATGTTATTAAACTCTTTTTTTATTATATGATCATCACTAATCGATCTTTTCCTACTTTTTTTTTATCTTTGTCTCTTTTTTAAATCATAAAAGTTTTATAAGTAAAACTATTCAAATACAAATTAAATTACAAGTTACAGCCAGAAGATAAAGAAAAGTAAATTGATGAATGCATTTACCACTTTCCAAATAATGAATAAAAATAAAAGTTATTAAATTTTTTATTTATTCCCAAGAAGGTATGTAGGATTCTTCTTGTGGCGAGTTTTCCATGATAGACTCCCAACAAAGTTGAACTTACAAAGAAGGCAAGTACAACTTAATGTGGAGGAAATCAATAGCGTTTTTTGGTAATCAATTGAATAAAGATGAATCACATTTGTTTTTCACTTGTCCAATTACACATCAAATTTGGAAAAGATGGTACAATTTGTTTGGCATTTCATCGGTTCTGCCTGGAACAGCAGAGGCTCATTTTCGGCAGTATCAACATGGTATGTGTGGCAAATCCATTTTGGTGTGTTGGTCGGTGGCTTGGAGCGCTATTATGTGGAATAAATAGTTACAAAGAAATGTTACGATTTTTGAAGGCAAAAACCTTGATAGAGAACAACTTTGGCATAAAATTTTGTTCACTATGTGGAGCTGGATGAAAGCATATCAGAATTTCCCATATTCTTTCCAGCAGTAGCAATCGAACACGGCATCATATATGCTTGTAGAGCTGAAGCTCTGTGGGAAGGGGAGCGCATGGTTTTTTGCTTGTAATTCTTTTCATATTTCAAAAGGGATTGAATCTTTATATATACAGCCGGTTAAGCTTGTATAGGATAAGATTCGATTATCTTACTGTCAGAGAGGGGATTGCATATGTTGTTCGGTAAGTTGTCATGTGTAGGTGGGTATAATGTTGGCTATTTATGTGTATATAATAGGACACAATATTGTAATTCTTTTTAGCACTTCTTGTGCAATTAATGAATTCTCAGTTGGTGATTAAAAAAACACACACACACAGTTACACTCTTCTTGAGATATGATGTAATATTTTGATATACATTAATGCTTCAATCCATGAACCTTGGAGGTGATTGGTGTAATAAAGTATGATAAATAATTCACATTCTGACTTAGAGAAACAAGATTAGACATTATATTTCACTTAATGCTTTGGATTAGGTCACTTTCACTAAGATGAAGTATTGTCTAGAACAATAACTAAAAGTAAAAAATACTTTTTATTTTAAAAAATAAGTTAAGTATGTTTAAACAAATTTAACTGCGTTTCAACTAAACACATTTTATTTTTAAATAATTTAATATTTGAAGACTAATAATCGCCTAGAGCCATTAATTCTCATTACACCATTTACAGAAATAATTTTTAACCAGACCTTATTTATTTCTTGATTAAATTCTAGATTTTAATTAAAGTCTCTTAGTCTGAATGAATGAACGGTAGGATTAACAAAAAAAATCTTCCTTACACCAAAGAATCACCTAGACCATGCCATTCGTATTTTGAATTAACTATCTGATTATTTTCTATTTACTTCAGATAAATTTGTAAATTAATATTTATAAGAAAATAAAATAAAAAGTAAATTGAACTTAACCTTTTTTTTCAAAAGTTAAAATTAAAATAAATGAATAAATATATAAATTAATCTTTTTGACAGAAATAAATTACGTAATTTTTGTACAGTAATGACATTAATATTTCAACCCAATTACCTTATTCAAATTATCTAAATCATCCTTTGTTAAACTGACCCTAGAGAGTTTACGTATAAATTGTTGATAAATTATTAAAAAAATCTTTTATTAGTGATATGATTGTATCTTTCCTTATGCAGATATTTGTATACAAAAATAATCGATTTCTTTTATTTGAGAGTATTATAAATTTTTTGATATGGTGTTTAATTCATATGGATTGAAAAAAAGAAGATAGGTACTATACGAGCGGATGAGATTATAAATCATGTGGAGGTGGATCTTTGTAAGTATTTGGTAGGACAAACTTTTGAAATTCTGTTTTGGCACAACTTGTGTAGATAATGAACTTCAGTTGCTCATAAAAAAAACTTATTAAAAAAATCATTTTACTTCCTTATACCGTATGCTCTACCTAAAAGTGTTATTGAAAAAATATATTTAATTTAATTAATAATGGGGTGAAAATAAAAAACAAGATCCTCATCTAGTTTTAGTTGATTCTTTACCTTAGATCTTATTACCTTTAATTTTAGGTAAAAGTGACCTCTCTTGATTGTTGATTGAAAATGTTTTTAATTTTAGGTAAAAGTGACCTCTCTTGATTGTTGATTGTGTGATTATTTATATGAATGGTGATTGACCCAAATGAAAGTTATCATTTAACTAATTTACATACACAACCCTGTGATGTTAACATGTGATAATTATGAGATTTTTGCACGTGAATGATAAGTCACATCAAAAGATGAGTTTGTTATTTGATATGCTTTTATTATCAATGTTTGAACATTACAACAAGGATATCATAGCAATTAATACCATGGTCCAAAGACTTGATATTAATGGTGCACTAGATATCTTGAGATGAGATATACTATTATTTAAATGCAAAGATGACTGTTATGTGAGTTTACTGTATTATTTGTTTTGATCTTTTCAATTGTTGCTTTTATATCTGTTAATCTGAATTTGTTTCTAGTTCTTAATAATACAAATTTTAAGGACCAAAAAGAAAACATGCAAATTGTTCTTGGCTGCATGGATCTAGACCTTGCGTTAAGGATTGAAAAACCTCCTTCTCTTATGGATTCTAGTACCTCTAAACAGAGGAAACTTCATGAGTTTTATGATCATTAAGCGAGACATTCCTGAGGTCTTTAGGGGCACTGTTTCAGATGATATAACTAGTGCCAAAGAATTTCTTACTGAAATTGAAAAGTGCTTTGCAAAAAAGCGATAAGGCGGAAACAAGTACTCTCCTTCAAAACTTGATTTCCATGAAGTATCAAGGCAAAGTAAATGTCAGGGAACACATTATGAGAATGTCAAATATTGCTTCAAAATTAAGGACACTAAAGAGCTATCAGAAGACTGCTTATTCATTTAGTGCTAATTTCTCTACCTTCACAGTTTAGTCAGTTTAAGATCTCTTATAACTGTGTGCAAGAAGAGGAAAGACTGAAGCAAGAAAGGACTGAAAGTGCTCATGTTCTGAGTACTTCTAAAGACAAGGGCAAAAGAAAAAGAGTTGAGGAGCCCAAGAATGAAGCGTTAAGGGTCCATCACAAAAGAAACAAAATCAAGGTGACAACTGTTTCTTTTGCCGTAAGCCTAGACATGTAAAGAAGAAATGTACCTAATATCATGCTTGACGTGCAAAGAAGGGTATGTTTCTTACTTTGGTCTATTTTGAGGTCAATTTAGCTTCTAGAAACACTTGGTGGTTAGATTCTGGTGCCACTACTAACATCAGTGTTTCAACGTAGGGTTGACTAAGCTACTCGAAGCCAATTGATTTTGAAAGATGGATCTATGTTGGAGATGGTAAATCGGTGGAGGTGGAAGCTATAAGGCATTTTAGATTATTATTATGTACTGGTTTTATTTGGATTTGAAAGACACTTTTGTTGTACCGCCATTTAGACGGAATTTGGTTTCAGTTTCTTATTTGGACAAATTGGGTTATTTGTGTTCATTTGGAAACAATGTGTTCAGGTTGTCTTTTAATTCAGATATTGTTGGAACTAGTTCACTCTTGGTTAATGATAATCTATATTTACTTGATACTATAGCCTCCTATGGTGAATCCTTTAATACAGAATTGCGTGGTACTAAGCGTAGAATTGATAATACAAACTCAGGAGCATTATGACATAAGCGCTTAGGTCACATTTCTAAGAACAGAATTGAACGACTTGTGTTAAACAGAATCTTGGATTCCATTGATTTCACCAGCTTTGATGTTTGTGTTGAATGCATTAAAGGTAAACGGACCAAAAAGCAAGAAATTAAGTGCATATAGGGCTATAGATGTCTTGGAATTGATACAAACAGACATTTGTAGGCCATTTCATATACCTTCATGGAATGGTCAACAATATTTTATATCATTCATAGACGATTACTCCAGATATGCATACTTGTTTCTTATACATGAAAAGTCACAATCTTTGGGTGTGTTCAAAACATCTAAAGTTGAAGTTGAAAATCAACTCAACAAAAGAATCAAGAGTGTTAAATCTGACCGTGGTGGTGAATACTATGGCAGATATGACAGTTTAGGTGAACAACGTCCGGGGCCTTTTGCCAGGTACCTAGAGGAATGTGGAATCGTCCCGCAGTACACCATGCCAAGGTCACCTAGCATGAATGGTGTGGCTGAAAGACGAAACAGAACTCTTAAGGTTATGGTAAGAAGCATGATTTGTCGTTCTAACTTACCAGAGTCAGTCTGGGGAGAGACACTAAAGATTGCAACTTACATTCTAAATAAAGTGTCAACCAAGACAGTTGCCAAAACACCTTATGAGCTTTGGGTTGGGCGAAAGCTTAGTCTGAAACATTTTCATGTGTGGGGATGTCCAGTTGAGGCAAGGCCTTATAAGCCAAATGAAAGGAAATTGGACTCCCGAATAGTGAGCAACTACTTTATTGGTTATTCTGAAAGATCCAGGGGCTATAAATTTTATGATCCCAAATTAAAGACAATTTTTGAGATGGGAACTGCCACATTCTTTGAGGATATTGAGTTTGAGAGAAGAATAAGGTTAGAGACTTTGTCTTAGAGGAAGAATCAGTAACAATTCCAGAACCGATTCATACATTTGCTTTTGATAAAGCAAATTCGAAACCTCTACAAGATATTGTTATTGAATATCCCACTCAAGATAATTTGGTCGTTAATGAAGAACAAACTCAAGATCCTCAAGAACCTATGCTTCATGAGCCAGTACCTTTGCGGAGATCTACAAGAGAAAGGAGAAGTGTTATTTCAGATGATTATGTGGTATTTCTCCAGGAACATGAGGAAAATAATGGTATGATGGAAGATGACCCAGTTAACTTCCATCAAGCCATGCAAGATTCCAACTTAGAAAAATGGATTGAAGCAATGAATGAGGAGTATAAGTCCATGCAAGACAACAAGGTTTGGGAACTTGTCCATTACCAGAAGGTGTGAAACCCATTGGTTGCAAATGGATATTTAAGACCAAGCAGGATTCCAAAGGTAATGTGGAGAGGTATAAGGCTCGTCTTATGGCGAAGGACTATACCCAAAAGGAAGGGATTGACTTTAAAGAGACTTTCTCCCCAGTTTCATCAAAAGACTATTTAGGACAATCATGGCTCTTGTTGCACATTATGATTTGGAGCATCACCAAATGAATGTCAAGACGACATTTTTCAATAGCAACATTGATGAGACAATTTATATGGTACAACCAGAAAACTTTGTGTCAAGAGACCCAAAGAATATGGTTTAAAAACTGACAAAATCCATTTATGGGCTAAAAAAGGCATCTCGTCAATGGTATCACAAATTTCATCAAGTAATTCTCTCATTTGGTTTCGAGATGAATCTTGTTGATAATTGTGTGTATCACAAATTCAGTGGAAGCAAGTACATTTTCCCGGTCTTATATGTTGATGACATACTGCTTGACACTAATGATATAGGCATGTTGTACGAAACCAAGAGATTTCTATCAAGAAACTTCGAAATGAAAGATCTTTGTGACGCCTCCTTTGTATTAGGAATTCAAATACACCGAGATCGATCTCGGGGTATTCTAGGATTATCACAAAGGAGATATATTGAAAAGTTTAGTATCAAACAGTGCCCAAAAGGAAATTTGGAAATTCAAGAAATGTAGAAGATTCCCTGTGCATCAGCTATATGGAGTTTGATGTATGCCCAAGTATGTACACGTTCGGATATATCATACATAGTTGGGGTATTAGGCAGATATTTAAGCAATCCAGGAATAGATCATTGGAAAGCAGCCAAAAGAGTTACGAGGTATTTGAAGAAAACAAAGTATTATATGCTCACATACAAGAGGTCAGATCAGTTGGAGATTACTGGTATTCTGACTTGGATTTTACAGGATGCCTAGTAGTTTGAGATCCACTTCAGGTTACATTTTCATGTTAGCCAGTGGTGCAGTTTCTTGGCGCAGTGCCAACCAAACCCTTACTACTTCATCCACTATGGCGGTAAAATTTGTGGCATGCTATAAGACATCAAATCATGGAATATGGCTGAAAAATTTTGTCACAGGGCTGCAAATTGTGAAAGGAATTGAAAGACCACTTAAGTTATATTGTGACAATAAATCAGTTGTATTGTATTCTAACAACAATATGAGTGGACCAAGTCGAAGCATATTGACATCAAGTTCCTAGTTGTTAAGGAAAGAGTACAGGGTGGACAAATTTTCATAGAACACTTAGGGACAAACTCCATGATAACAGATCCTCTTACTAAGGGACTTTCACCCAAGGTCTTTCATGAGCATGTTGCTCACATGAGTGTTTTAGAGTTCAAGGAATCTTTGGTTTAGTGAGAGTTAGTCACTTTATATATTTTATGTTTTATGTTAGATTTTATGTATGCGTACATTGACTTTTGGATATATTTGGTTATATATATATATGGTTTATTATTCAGTTATTATACTTTGTACATTAAGGTTATTAAATGATCTCATTGAGGTAAAGTATGACCAATTAAAAATAGACGTGTACAGGCCACCTTCACGTAATTTTCATACTACACATTTCATGACGAGTCTATGTCATTTGATTCTGTCAGCATTAGTGATCATTGATGAATTTAGTTGTAATTGATACAATAAAAACTGCTTTAATACAATGAAAATTATTTTCATTATAATCAAGGATGGTAAGTATATATATATATATATATATATATATATATATATATATATATATATATATATATATATATATATATATATATATATATAAATCACTAAAGTTAACCTCTTTCTTTCTTTATTAATCTTTTGTGGTGCCAAAATTTTTACCTATGCACACGGTGAGACATTGAATGACATCATGAACACAACCAACAAAAAAAAGATGCCCATTGTTTTAGCAAGATCTGCAAAATTCAAAATCACGTAACGACTCGAGATTTCCAATTATATAAAACATCCACATTGACCAAGAGATTATGACAAATTTCGAAATTACGATAATTGATTACCTCTCCTAAGTAAACACATTCACATTATCGATCTATCTACCAAGTACCAAGTCCCCATCTATGTTCTATTTCTATCCATTCGTAGCAAAGAATGGTAGATCTATGAGACATCTCTAAACTAAGCCAGCACATGGACCCACTCCTCATCCCTTTTTCTACAATTATCACTCCCTTGCAAAGCACACTATCATTCCTCATAGTGGCCACTTGCCATCATCCATGACCCAAAAAACATGCTTTTTTAATGTGCTCTAACAACACATGCCCCCCTCTAATTCATTCCCTTCCCCCACACCACACACACATTTTAATAATCTAGATTCCCATTAGGGTTTTTTGTTTTTTTGGTTCGGTTCTTCCACCTCCACCAAATCTTTCAATCTCTTTAATGCACTCACTCTCATAATGTTCAGCATCTACAACTATACCAAATTCTTGACCCTTCTCCTATACACGCTCATGACCTATTTCACCACTTAATAACAAAAATGCCTTCCATTTGACCTCATCATCACTCACTCTCCTCCATTATTTCCCACTTTCTGTTGTTCAAATGTTCATCTCTTCAATGATGAAAACAATCACTTTTTGACCCAAACACAGTTTCAACTCCCACATTACCCATGCAATTCACATTAACCCCAACATCAGCAACAGAAACAGCAACTTCCTCGAAGAAAAGATCTCACTATCACCGCATTTCATTCTCATTATTCTTATTCTTCACTCATGCCTAGGGTAAACGAATCTGAAAAAGATGGATCTGAAACCGAAACCCTAAAACCAATCATGGATCCATTTCCCTTTCCACATTTAGCTACCACGAAACGTAATTTTAATTTCTCTCTCAAGAGTCATTTTCCGATGAAACGCACCGTTCGGCCCCTCTTCGCGCTCCTCCTCCTCCTCGTCTTCGCTGCCACCCTCACCTCACGCGCCGTCCTCCGCCGCGGCATCCTCTCCATCGAGCTCGAATCCCGCGTCCGGATCCGCCGCCCTCCGCCGCAGCTCAACTCCACGCTCCTCCACCACGCCGCCGTCGAAATCGGCGAGGAGAAGTTCAAGCAAGAGATTCAGAGCCTCCTCGACGGCAACTTCGGCAGCCAAGCGCGCCACCGCACCTTCGTCTCCTGGCGCCGCTTCATCCACCATGACCGCGGCGGCGCCGAAGGCGCCGTGGCCAACCTCCCGGCGACGCTCCGCTCGCCGCTCTTCTATCGCTACTGGCTCGACTTCCGGAAGGTCCTCCACGACTGGTTCCGGAAGCGACGATTCCAACCCGGTATCATGTCCGAGTTGACTCGGTCAATTAAGCTTCCAATTGATTCACACAACAACAACAAACTACAAACCAATAACAAAAATAAAAACAAATACTCTTCTTGTGCCGTAGTTGGAAACAGTGGAATTTTGCTGAATAGAAACTACGGTAGTGAAATTGATTCCCATGAGGTTGTGATAAGGTTAAACAATGCTAGGGTTGATCACTTTGAAACCAAGGTTGGGAAAAAAACTAGCATTTCATTCATGAATAGTAACATCTTGCATTTGTGTGCTAGAAGGGGAGGGTGCTTTTGCCACCCTTATGGTGATAACGTTCCAATTGTAATGTACATTTGTCAAGCCGTGCATTTCTTGGACTACACTGTGTGCAATGCTTCTCACAAGGCTCCTTTGTTGGTCACTGATCCTAGGTTTGATGTGTTGTGTGCGAGGATTGTGAAGTACTATTCGTTGAAGAGGTTTGTGGAGGAGAGTGGGAAGGGTTTGGAGAAGTGGGGTGAGGCTCATGATGGTTCTCTTTTTCACTACTCTTCAGGGATGCAGGCTGTGATACTGGCTTTGGGGATTTGTGATAGGGTTAGCATTTTTGGGTTTGGGAAATTGGCTTCTGCTAAGCACCATTACCACACTAACCAGAAGGCTGAGCTTCACTTGCATGATTATGAGGCTGAGTATGCGTTTTATAGGGACCTTGTGGATGGGAATAGGGCTATACCGTTTCTTGAGGACAGGTTTAAGGTTCCTCCTGTTGTTATGTATCAGTGATAGGTGCTGAACTGCTACTGCTGCAAGTGGTGGTGGTGGAGGGCATCTGTGACTTGTTGTTCTGTTATTGTAATACTTGTGAAATGCACAGATAGTGGAAAAAGCAAAAAATACTGATTCAAGATTCTTTTTTTGTTTGTGTTGTACTGTCCAACATGAAGCCTCAAGGCAACACCAAGTGTAAATTTTGGTTAGATCAATACAGCTTTGACCCCGTCAATGATTAAGCATGTCCATGTGTTATTTGTGTGTGTGTGTGTGTGTGTTCAAGACTCTTTGCTTGGATTCACTTTAATTGGGTAATTTTTTTTCAACTGCTATGATGACTTGTTAACCATATTTTGTTGTGCATTTGACTTCAATTTGACCCAAAATGTTTTGGGCAGGGCATCTATATGACATCATAGACTTTAAAATGAAACCAAATGATTTGGTAAAAGATGCCGGGCATCTTAGGTAATAGACATCATTTTCTGCCTGTTTTATCCTTGAGTAGCCCCATCCTTTGCACAGAAAGGGAACGAGAAGCATTTTATTGGATGCTGAAATGCAACATTATAACAACTTTGAAGGCTGACAAATGAAACTAATCGATTTTTAATTTGCACGCACGTTTAAAGGCTTGAGGTGTGGTATGCAGCCCTTGTTATTTTGGTTAGAGATTGCTCTTATTTAACAGCTTATGACACGCTTCTTCCATTTAAATATGCAGGGCATCTGGTCATTTGGGGTGCATTCCTCCATGATATGTTCCAAACACGCTTACTATTGGGCCAAATACTATTTAGAGGTATTCACTTAATGGATTTCCATGTTATTTTTAGTGACTCGTTATGGCTTATAGATCAAAACCTTTTCCTTAAGGATAGTTGCTACTGACGATAACAGTCAAGTTATATAAAGGACATCATTATACCATTTCTTCTACTCATCATATCATTCATACAGACTGAGTAGTACTAGTCGCTGAGTAGTACTAGTCAACTAAGACTTAAACAACATAGTGTTAGATGTAGTTCCATTCTCATGCAGTCATGAGTAGGACAAAATATTTACTTACCCTAACTTGGGCAATTTAACTATACATACATCAAAATGTGACACCATATACAGCCTATTTTGTCACACGTAAATATACATCAAAATGACAGATCTTCCACCAACTAGAGAAACCACTAGTACATCTTCAGACAAGATGGTCATATCTTTCAACTCCTGCATTACAAAAAAGCTTTCCTTTCATCCTTTTTGGTTCATCATTCAGCTGTGTCAATCACTGCACCCTTCTCTTCATACTTCACTCCCACCAAGTAGCTTATGCGTGCCTGTGAGCAAAAAGTGCACAAATTCCAGAATAATAAATGTTCTTTTTCTTCTTTATTGATAATCTGGATCATACTTGAGAAAAATGGGTCATACCTGCTTTTTATCGTAGACAGCATACTCGTTGTATTCCAGGGGGCTATCTTGATGGTCTGAGGCAACTAGTTTACCACAAGGAACTTTTATATCGTCTTTCCAAACAAAATGCTCTGATTCATCTGTTTTCTTCTTCCCCAGTCCCTTCACTCCAACCTTCTTTTCCTCCAAAGATGATGTATCCTGTGACAATAATTTTGAAACCAAATATATATTGGTTCTGTGAGTGAAAGGCCAAAAGGTGAATATAAGTGCATTTTGGATACCTCAGGTGGGCTTTTCAACTCGGTAATCTCATTTCCTAGAGAAGCAATGGCCAAAACTAAGAACCCTTCTGGCCTGTCCACAGCTGTAAAACCATATCTTGCAGCCTCTGCTGCAGCATCAGAACAGATAATAGCTTTGCCAAACTGTTGCCAAGAGCACATAACAAGGGATGAGTAAATGCTCACAAACATTAAAATTGAATAACTAAATCTATTACTATTACCATATAACCCGGAACAGGTAATGAGCATATTGCTGGCGAGAATCCCTTGTGTAAGTGCCTCAAGAGGTTTGAGCTTCGTGATCCTTGCATCGTAGAAATTTTTGCAGTCATTGAGAAGAACCAAGATAATCACAAAATGAGTTGTTTTTTTCTTCTTTCAATTTGATCAATATGCTACGTGTCTTACCACACCATAGAAGAACCTTATTTGGCAATTTTACTATGTCTTCATAGGAAGGGCAACCACCTGTTTGAACCGCAAAAATGTTTTCCACTGACACCCCATATTCCTGAAGTTCATTGGAAGTAAATACTCAACAAGACATGCGCAAGGTAACAGAAAACACACAAAGCATAAAGTTTTAATCTTACAATGTCACCAACTTTGACCGGCTCATAAGTTTTTTCAAGGTATTTCACAATCATCTCATAATCATCTGAACTTTTGTCCAAGGCAGAAATTGAGCAGCCCAATTTCTTGTATGTCTCTGATAAAGGGTCATCAATGGTTGAGCCTGTCATATCTCCTATGAGGTGAGAAGCCTGGGTTATGTCTCTCACCCCCTCTAACGCAGCAGCAGCCTAGGAAAATAAGGACAAGACTCAAGACTCATTTTAATAAGTTGTTGAATTGAATCAACAAAGGTGGTGACTAATTGTGCTTACATGCTCTGCAATCTCTTGATAATCTCTAAAATTGAAAGGCCTTGTGGAGTGCATCAGAGTGAACCATCTTTGGCTAAAATCAGTCCACACAGCCTCAGCCTTGGGCCCAGTTTCTTTCAGTGATTTCATCTTGTCTATGAATTCTAAGAGAACGTCCTCACCTGATAAGGTTCTAATGTCAGTTTTTCTGAAGGACATTAGAGACATAGGAAACAAGTGTTGTTGCTCGTGTACATACATCTTTTCAGATGAAGATTTGTAACCATTCCAATTGGAAGGTCCGGAGAGTCATAACCCATCTCCATCAATGCATACCTGAATAACAGTGCAGGTTATGTTGGTACTTGAAGTAAAATCATGCATGATGGTTTTCAGATATTGTACTTACTTGTATATCTCCTGGCTGCACAAGACCTTCATAAAATTTGCAACCAAAGGCTCAAGTTTGCAGTGTGTCGCTGCTATCCCCAGCTGCCGAAGACCTAGTGCGCCATGTCTAACTTCAACTCCATCATCCTATGCAATTTAATATTACTGTGTGTTAGCTGAAAGAGGTGACAGACAAATAATTTATAAGGAATATAATTGTAATATACCATGTCAATGGGGTAAAACTTCAATGGCTTCTTCTGGAACTTCTTCTCTCTTTCCCAAGGTTCAAACTCATTTCCTGTTATTTCATCAAAGAGCCTCGCAAACTCTTTCAGAGCACCATCCACATTGTCCCACTCTTCTAATTGCTCCTCTGCATTTGGATCATCGCCAACTCTCCCTTTTTTAAAGTACAGATGCAAAGGATTCTCTGGGACAACAATCAGTTGCATGACGCAATAGCTGCCCCAAATTAACACCGCCAATTAGTATAGTTGTTTTATAAATGTCATTATTGACTAAAAATGAAGTTGGTCTTCATAATATTACTCATTCAGTCCTAGCCCTTGGTCACAAACAGAGAAGGCACAGTTGTATAATATCCCATCTCTTTCAAATATCTTTCCACCTTGTTCCTGCAACTTGGAATCTTTATAGACCCCTCTCTTCCCATAAAGCTTGAGCTGTTACCACACAGGCCAAATTTAATCAAACACAAATAAAAGGAAGCTCCATGTGTTATTTTATTTTTAATTAAGAAATTAAGAAAATAAAAGTATGAAAGAGTAAATTTTTTACTTCTGCTGAGAGTGATTCAATAGCCTCTTCCCCAGGATCTTGTTTGTCCCAGGGGATACCCTTGCCATCCACAGAAAGATCAGAGACAAGATCATAAGATTCCAAAGGCTGAGGTTCTTGCTTTTCGATGCTGTCAATCAACCAAGCCTCCCTAACCACTGGTATACCCCTCTCCCTACAGTAAGATACCTTAAAAGTTAAACTAGGAATGCTTATTGTGTTAAAATTAATGTGGCACATTACCCATTTTATTTGGCTGATCATTTTTTAATGGCAATCTAAGGGTGTTCATGAACCAAGCCTCCCTAACCACTGGTATACCCCTCTCCCTCCAAGGAGATACCTTAAAAGTTAAACTAGGAATGCTTATTGTGTTAAAATTAAGGTTAAACTATTCATTTGGTTCCTATAGTTTCACGATTTATATCTTTTAGTTCCTATAATTTGAAAGTGATTTTTTAGTTCTCCTATAATTTACATTTTAATTCTTTTTACTCCTTATAATTTTATGATTCATAACTTTTTAATCACTATAGTTTATATTTTAATTCTCTTTTAATCCTTTTATAATTTGCATTTTAATTCTTTTCACTCCTTATAATTTTATGATTCATCTTTTTAATCACTATAGTTTAATTACTCCCTATAATTTTATGATTCATCTTTTTAATCACTATAGTTTATATTTTAATTTTCTTTTAATCTTTCTATAATTTGTATTTTAATTCTTTTTAGTCCCTATAATTTTATGATTCATAACTTTTAGTTCTTATAATTTAAAAGTGATTTTTTAATTCTTATAGTTTACATTTTAATTCTCTTTTAGTCCTTATAGTTTAAATTTTAATTACTTTTTATTCCTTAAAAAAATAAAAAAAATAATTAACTACAAATTAGTTATAAATTATTAACTATTTTTTATTAATTAGCTACAAATTAGTTAATCCCCTCTAGTTTGTATTTTAATTTTTTTTAGTCCCTATAATTTTATGATTCATAACTTTTAGTTCTTATAGTTTGAAAGTGATTTTTTAATTTTTATAATTTATATTTTAATTCTCTTTTAGTCCTTATAGTTTAAAAGTGATCTTTTTAATATAGTTTAAATTTTAATTACTTTTTATTCTTTAAAAAAATAAAAAAATAATTAACTACAAATTAGTTATAAATTATTAACTAAAAAAATAATTAAAATTAAAGTGATTTTTTAATTCTTATAGTTAAAAAATAATTAAAATTAAAGTGATTTTTTAATTTTTATAGTTAAAAAATAATTAAAATTAAAGTGATTTTTTAATTTTTTATAGTTTATATTTTAATTCTCTTTTAGTCCCTATAATTTAAAAGTGATCTTTTTAGTCCCTATAATTTAAATTTTAATTTTTTTTATTCTTTAAAAAAATAAAAAAATGAAATTAAAAAGAAATTAAAATACAAATTATAAGAATTAAAAAAATTATTTTCAAACTATAGACTAATAGACTAATTAATTACAAATTAGTTATAAATTATTAACTAAAAAAATAATTAGAATTAAAATATTAATCATATCTTAATAGTAGGACTAAAAAAATCATTTTTAAATTATAAAAAGTAAAAAAAAATTCAAATTATAAGAATTAAAAAAATTATTTTCAAACTATTGAATCTAAAGAACTAAAAAAAATCACTTTTAAATTATAAAAACTAAAAAAATAAAATTCAAATTATAAGAATTAAAAAAGTTATTAAATTAAAATATAAATTATAATGAAAAAAAATAATTTTAATCTAAAAGAGAATTAAAATATAAATTATAAGGAAAAAAAATAATTTTCAAACTCAAAGGACTAAAAAAAATCATTTTAAAATTATAAAGACTAAAATATATTAAAATTATAAAGACTAAAATATATAAATGATAAAATTATATGAATCAAATGAATAATTAAATATTAAACATAAAATTAATGTGCACACTACCCATTTTATTTGGGTGATCATTTTTCAATGGCAATCTAAGGGTGTACATGAACAGAAATGCTTAAAGATCTCTCACAATGTTCATGACACGATGGAACCGAACAAAACAGAGATAGCTAGCCTTTCACACTCGTAAGGATTAAAACAAAAGCAATAACGTTTCCTAAAAACTTTTACTCACACTCGTAAGGATTAAAACAAAGCAATAACGTTTCCTAAAAACTTTTACTTCACTTACATGGCTTCTGCAAGTTTGGATGTGCCACCACGTTCTCGCTCAGCAGGTGAAGCTACCAAACAAGTTGCCCCTGAAAAATTTAACAAGCCAGGTTATGGTAATGCCCAACAACAGAAGTATGACAAAAGCAACTCTTATCACATTTATTTAGAGTACAACTATCATATTACCAATTATAGAGTTTGCCACCTTTCCTCCATGCTTTTCAATAGTTGTTTTCCAATAATGCTAAGTGACCAAAAAAAATAAAATCCAACCAATAAAGCTTGGTAGATGCCAAAAGGGTATTCAGTAATTAATGCAACAGCAACAAGAGTGACAGTGGTGCATACATGTGTCCGAGTAAGACGACCCATCAGAGATATCATCATTCCAGTAAAGGGTTTTTCAGCTAAGCCTAGATCCCTGTGAGGCCTGTGACTCGGGTCCTGATATTTCTTTAGCAACTATGGCAAAAACATTGGAAAACAAGTCAACAAAAAGAAAAGAAAGACAAAATCTTAGAAAACAAGCAACAAGAATGAAATACACGACGAAGGAAAAAAAAAAGTAGAGAGAATATCACATCTGAAGCCAGAGAGTCCTGAACAGAATCAGGTAACTTAATGGGTTCTTGTTTCCTTGGAGGGTTTCTGGTGCTGAAAGTGCAACTAGCCCACTCACTGTAGAACCCTCTGCAAACATAACGTCTTCCATCGAACTCCAAACTCCCATTGCAAACCGAGCATTTGTCCAATGCACCATAAAACAGCAAGTCTTGGCTGTTCAAAAGAGGTGGTAATTGTAATTGAGTCATTACATATTAACGATGAAAATCCACTTTCAAATGGTCTAATGTAAACCAAAACCAACCATCTTCTTGCAATTTCAAGATCAGAGCCAGAAGAATCAAGGCTATTAGCCTCCATAATCTCTCTCATTTGTTCCAAAGGAAGGTGCTCGTTTGTTACTTTGCAGAACTCATCATATTCTTCTGCAACTCCAGTTTCAGATTTTCCGTTGATTTGGCCATCTTCTTTTTCCACCTTGGCCTTCTTTGGAGAATGCTCCACTTCATGTGCCTTGGACTCAGCCTTCTGCTTCCTTGTCATCACCTTCTCTTCTTCCCCAGGTGCATGAACATGCGACCTCGTTTCTTGAACCTTCGAAATTTCCAAAAAGCACCACCTTAACTAATTAAGTTAAACAAACAAAGAAGTGCACCACTAAGGCACTAACAAAACAACAAACTTACAAAAAGCAACAAAACAAAACAACTTGATCTTTTATTATTAGCAAGTTGGCAACATGGAAAAGAAAGACCCCCTTCTGAAGTAAATGTCAATCACACTGAAAACAAGAACAAACCTTCATCTTGGTGCTAAATCAAACTGAATAATGAAAGACCTCTATATTACTACGATGAACAAAAGCCAAGCATGTAGTTCAGAGTCTGAAGGACTTGCACATGATGTGCACTAAATAAGCTTTTGATTGATCCCTGAACAACTGAGACAACAACAGCCCCGAACTGCCACGTACATTGAGTTCTCAGTTCTCATAAGACAACCAAATCTTCTTGTCGTCACAACAACATGCCACGTTTGCTAGCTCTTGAGACGTGGCTAACTATGTACATTTTAAGGCTTTAAAACGGTGACATGTGGGAAAACCATGCCATTATGTTTCTTGTTCCATTCATCATCAATTATTCTTTTGTTCACATCCTTTAATCAGACTCTGCTCACCGTTGCATGCACCATTCGGTTGGATTGGCGTCAGAAAACGGTGCTTAAATGTTCGAGGAAGATGATAAAGAATTTTTCTTTATTTTTTTTCTCTTTTCCCAAAAGATAAAGCAGTTGATTTTTACTTCCTGGATTGAAAAAGTTAACATGCAGACAAATTCAAGTCAACCACGCAGCTGAGGTTAGATTTCCGAACGTGGACCTGTCGGCATAGATATTCGGCATTGTGTGTCATCTAGCAAATATGAACTTGTAATATTTTGTTTATGGTAAAGAAATATCTCTATTAAAAGCTGAATGATATATCATATATGTTAGTGTTAGTCACAGATAGGGTTTAATTTACTTCGAATCAACTGCAAATTATCATTAATTATTTTGTTGAGCATAATTCATAAATTAAATAAATTGAATTTTAATTAATTTTTTTATGATGATATTAGGATGAAATAATTTCCGTCAAAAATTTATTATTAATCTTTGTTGGAAATTATAAGAGCTAAGAAGGTGAATTCCCAGCTTAAAAAATTACACTTGCTAAATAAATGAATTGATGTGAGTCACGTATAGCTCTCGACTTATTCGGATACGTGTTTCTTCTTGTTTCTTTATAATTTTATGTTTTTTAAAATATTTAAAAGTTTAAAATAACATTATCCTTTTTTATTTATTTCTTAATTTTTTCACTTATCACAAATGAGAGAAAAATAATAAAAGAAGTTATATTAAGAAGTCACAAATAATTTTAATATAAACGAGATATTTGAAAATATATAAAATATTATATAATTTCTACATATCAAATTTAAAACAAAATCATATATATATATATATATATATATATATATATATATATATATATATTAAATTTTATTGTTAAATTCTAATTAACTATTGATAATTTTTGTAAAATTTAAATCATATTAATATCGCTTTGTCTAAAAATGACTAGAATATGGTGAATTTAAAATCTGTTAAATTCCAATTATGTTAATCATTAATTGTTGCAATTCCAGCTAACAAGCTAAACTATTTGTTAGCGTATAGGTGTTAAATTGGTAAGACAAAAATGAAATGGCTGAGGGATGATTATTCTATTCAGTTCAAATGGACCACATATACCATTGGAGGCTTCCCATCATCCAATTTCTCATTTATTTTAAGTTAATTTTCTTTTATTGAATGAGGCAGAAGATATGCACATCCAAGCACCACAAAATGCCCCTATATATATGGTTACAATTACTCATATTATTTTCAATTGAGTACCCTCTAATAAATAATGGTGAGATTGATAGAACAAAACTTGCACACTTTCTTCAATGACATGAAATCTGGATGCTTCAATTAATTGCAGTATTACAAGACAATTGTCATGCAAGGAAAATCACGCCTTTCAACAGAGATGCACCCACATTGAATTGACTTTAGTCACGTACACCGCTTCAAGAATCTAACCTCCACCACTTCAAAAATTATGCCGCGTAATCTTTGGACATCTTGCTAGAATAATATTACAGTACAACTGAATATCACAGTATCCAGAAACCAGAGTCCAATGTCTTTGTTAATTAAGCACCCAATTAGACAAAAATGAAAAATAATTTTCTCAAGTAGCCTTCTTCAGAAATTATTTATACAAGTAGTCACTTTTACTGTTCAGCGTGAGAATTTGGGTCTGACAGTACCGAATTCTCACCTTATTTTTCAAAGTACTTTTTGCACACCCTTAAGAATTCGGAACTCACAACCAAATTCTAATTTTTTTTTATTTTTTTAAATTTTGTTATTTTTTAAATAATAATATATTTGAATATTACATGTAAATAATT
The DNA here is from genome assembly GCF_000004515.6 of Glycine max. Lineage (NCBI taxonomy): Eukaryota > Viridiplantae > Streptophyta > Magnoliopsida > Fabales > Fabaceae > Glycine > Glycine max. The sequence continues at coordinate 15,757,979 of NC_038247.2, read as the reverse complement.
TAATTAGTTATTATAATTTTTTAATATTAACATATATCTGAAAAATTATTATTATTTATTTAATTATGAACGTATTGAACTATTTTTAAAGAATATATCTAATAGTATTATTTATAAAATATTTTAAAAATTCTGAAAATTAAAACTTATCCTAATAAAATGTAATAGGCGGAGATTTTTTATTTACATTTTATTTACTGAATTTTTAATTTTTCATGAAAAAATAAATTTGTAGTTTTTGTAATTTTATGTATGTTTTTTTAATGCTAATGTGCTTTTGTTTTTTATTTGATGAATTTATTTGTCTCTTTTTAGTAAACAAATTCTGAAAAACACAATAAAACATATTAATGCATAAATAGTGATAAAATTCAAGTTTAGCAATATTCATCAAATTAATTATTATTTAAGTTAAATTACAATGTATCATTCCATAAAAAATATTAACAATTAGCAATAATTTTCTTACAATTTAAGGACGAGTCTTCAGTAGCACCAGCATAATAATGCCATCTTTTAATGCATTCAATCGGATTAGTGCACCATCTTTGCTAGAAACCAGCTCCATGACGTAACCTTAATGAAATCTAGGATTGCTTCTACTTCAATGTCAAAAGTATTGTTTCACAAGACAAATTTTTTTTTTTTTTTATCAATGGCCAATTTACTACATGGCATATTAAGTACTTAAAATTTCTTGATTTTCATATACTACTAATGTAAATATTTTCCAGAATGATCGATGGAAATATCTAAATTTTTAATGTCGTAAATGTGATTCTTCATATCGATATTTAGAAATTTTTATATTTAATTCATTGTTTTTTTTATAGAATAGTTGATGAATATATATATATATATATATATATATATATATATATATATATATATATATATGTAATGACTTAAATGTGCTCCGTCATAGCAATATATATTTAGAAATTCTATGAAACAATATTCTCAGTTGATTTCATCATTATTTGGTGGTTAAGTAAAACAATAACCTAAATATTATGAAAAAAGTGACCCTATTCCATTTCCTTAAGGTGTGTAATGCAACGACATTGTTTAAGAAAACCCTGGACGTATATATCATGCCGTGGTCATGGACGTGTTCATAGGGAGAATAATAGTAATGACAGTCATAATACCAAGAATGAATTAATCTTCTCGCCCAAGTAGGAATAGTGAAGAAATCAATAAAGACAAAAGTGATATTCACTGAATTGTTATTATTGTGATATCATATCTCTCCTACGCCCAAACATCTTAATGACTCATCAATCATCTCCATTAAGGAAAATTAAAGGGGTGCGGGTAGAAATAATTTTTATCCAACAACTATGATAATGGTGATGTTAATAACATATTTATTGATGGTTTAAGTTGGTTGAATATGATAAGTAAGTGTTGTAAATTTTTTTATATTATATTTAATTGTTACGGATAAAAAAAAATGTATTTATTGTGTTTTAGACCTTAAGGAAAAAAAACTTTGATGAGAAATATAAAATATTTTTAATGAGATAAGTTTTACATTTTAAATAAATAAATAATTAAAGATATATCTGAAAACTAAAAATGATGATTTTTTTAGAGGATTAACGTGTCACTAATTAAATAAGTAAGGGGACAATTTGTTTATTAAAGTGTAGGAAGACAATATTAAAACTTTTAAAAATTAGGAAATTAGAGACAAAAACAAATTAAGAAATCATTCTTATATTTTAGTCTAATATATTAAAACAATAACACCCCACTCGTAATATTGGGTTTACTTATAAAACAAATATTATTAACTAGTTATACTACACATGACAAGTTATACTGATAGACGAATCGACATTGGATGGGATAGATACTTTGATTGCGCAGGATAATGCCAAATATCACCAGATTTAGATTAAGTTAACCTAACTAGCAAGAGTCGCTTAATTATAAGAGATTAAGGCCACCCAGAGGGAAAGTGTTAACTTTTAAAATATGAAAGCATATAGCTACTTAGCAAATTAAATAAAATAATTCTGCTCAAGATAGTGATTGTATGATCTTTCCCCTCTCCAACGTTTTCTTACCCCCGACAAAACTTAGTGGAGGTCCCATATTTTCAAGACCAAATACACACTCCATTTTTTTTTTTAATCTGTACTACTTTTTGCTTTGGTCAAGCCTTACCTCAAAAAAACTCAAATTTCAAACTCTATTTCTCTCCCTTTAATTATCTCCCTCACGTGTTAAGGATTTGTATATATTTTATATAAAACACAAGGAGGTCCTTTTGTAACTCATGATCTATATCTTCGTCAAAACACACATATTCTTAATCTCCATGTTTTGGAATTTTTCTAAGCAAATAATATTAATCTAATTAAGAATGAGACATGGATTCACACTAATTAATTAGATATCCAGTTCAGATTTTATATTGGGTAATTGATCTATAGCTACAAATATATCGGTGGATGATTTGGTGGTCAAGGCCCCCCAAAATGGACTCTCATAGTGACCTGAAAGTAGAGTAGGTATATTACTTTGAAAGGGAAAAAAAAAATTAATCCCAGCGTACACCACTTAATTTTACTTATATATATAAATTTGGTGCTTATTATATAAACATAACCATCATGTTTCACTATGACACTGCCCTTATCTCATATTGATGTCGATGAAGTCCTAGACATTGTCACCGCTCTAAAATTATAAGCTTTTTATGATTTTTTTTCCCTTGTAAATTATTTGGGATAAAGGGGAGTGTTAAGGGAAGAAGAGATCGTGCATTATAGATAAGCACTTTTTAATGTTCCTTAAATGAACGGCAGTTAATAATTACACTCAAGCATTGTATAAAACCTTTATGGATTAGGATGATGTTACCTTCTGCATAATAATTGAATGGTTCTTTTACTGGAAATGGTTGGTTTATCACATCGATCTATCTGTATCATCTTTCACATCTTTACATCTACATAATTATCAGAAACAGAATATGAGTATAATAAAATGGTTACATATAATAAGATAATAAAAGAATAATTAATTTTATTCTTATGATAGTTTTTATAATATTTTTAAACGTGGTCATGATAAAATAAATTATGCAATAAAACTTACAAATTATTATAAAAATAACATTACTTGTAATAAAAACGATGTAAATATGATTTGACCGTGTTCACATAATTAAAAGGTATGTACTTAACATTAATTTTATTGTATATACTTAACATTTTTTTTATTTTTTCTAAATAGTAAATTTTGACTTAGTCATCTAGGAAAGAGATATGATAAAATAAGAGAAATTATACATGAATACCGCATAATTTTTTTTATGAACACTTGTTAACACTTTCTATTTTTTTTTAATGTTGTCTCCTTTTATTACATTATATTTATTATACTTATATTATTATTTTTTTCTCTTTTATCTCTTTAGGTGTCTAGAGTATAGTATGGGTGTCTATGTATAATATATAATCCGGCATATGCTCAGCCATCTTAATTTGGTTTCAGATTTAGCATTGCTTAGAGATGATTCAATATATAGTAAAAGATTAATCATAATAAAACACATTGGCTATCCATTTATAACCGCAAATTCACATCAAAGCGTCACAAAGATTTTAACAAGACTTTACATGCTATAAAGTCCTATAGCTAGAATGAGGTTTACCATTCAGTGATGAAGCGGATAAATTTCCTCCATATTGAAGAGGCTACAAAAAACTAAACATGACATAACACTACTACTCTCTGTTGCTATATGAGAAGAAAATTCATCTACTTCATCACTTGAGGCAGCCACATGTTATTAATTAAACCAAAAGCAAACTACTCCAAACCTCTATTGATATAATAATTAAGCTCGATCATCACCACCCTGCAAGTGCTCGGTAGCAAACCTTTCCCTGAGTAGTCTTCATGCCTCAGCAGTTAAGTTGTTTTGAATTTTTTGTTACCGAGCACAAGCGTAGTGACCAAACTCATCTCTACTAATTTAAATTACCACTACTCAAGGTAATTGTGATCGCAATTTAAAACCTTACTGCTATGCCATATCTTCATAATAAAGGAAAGCTATATATAGAATGTTGTTAGATCATGTATGATGAGCATTAACTTCATCTTCATCAGAGCCAGTAGTAATGCATTCCTTCTCATCCTCAAAGGCTTCAAAGGGAGGATGAGGTTTATGTCCCTTTCCAAAAGACCTAATATGATCCTTAAGTGATCTCTTGTGCTTGAAGTCTGAGCCACAAGTGCAATACCACAACTTGCCACAGTTCTTCTCATGAGTCCTCCAATCCCCTTTGACTGCAAATGTTTTCCCACATTTTCTACACATGAATGGCTTTGTGCCATGCTTTCTTTTGTAATGTGTTTGGAGGGTTCTGAAGTCCTTCAATGGCTTAGCCCTTGGATGGTTGATGTTGTTCTTGCATCCTTGAGCACAGCAATAGCATGGTAACCTTAACATTGCAGCTGGTTGTGATCCTTTCAGTGAGTCTGGTCCTTTCCTAAATTCTGATCCATGCCCCCACATATGCATCTGCTAATTATGAAAAACAATTACGTTGGTGCTAGTTTGAATTAATTATTAGAGTATATACATGCATGCTCATTTCTAATTGATCATAATTAAACTTGCTTGAAATTAACTAGGAGTTTGTTTAGTTTCTTTTTTCTTTTTTCTCCTTAAATCTTTAGTAGTATTTAGAAGTTACATTTAGTGTGAATTCATTTAAAAAGTTTATTTGGTTTTAAAAAAACGTTTTTTTCTTATTTCTACAAATAATTAAAGAAATGTTTACGTTACCTATTTTCATTTTTATATTTTCTGTTTTAAAAAATAACCAAGGCTGCTATATTTGACCAAGCAATATCGTCCTTTAGTCCTTTATATATCCAAGCAGTGGCCATTGTTGCAAATAATTGTTAATCTTTAGTGATGGGTCTAACATGTCAAATTCTCGTCAAAAAGCTACAGCTATAGTTAGCCCCATGATTTAACGGTGAAATGTATGTCTCTATCGGTATCTATCTATATATTTAAAATCAGAAATTTTATAAATATATATCCAATATGATTAGTTACAACGAAAATCATATCCAAAGTTTTGAATAGTTTTCTTAACCTTGATTTAAGCCTAGTAGTTATGCATCCTAGTCCTGGCTACTAAGATAAACTATGCCACCTTCCCCGACATATATAAAAGCATGCATGAAGATTATTACAATTTCCCTTTGAAATTTATGGGATGAAAAAGAAGCCTTTCATTTAAAAGGAATGCTAGGGACAACACGTACGCCATCTCTAGCACAATTTTCTTAAAGTGATAAAGAAAAAAAGAGAAAGAAAAAAAAAGTATCAAATATGGTCACGTATACGTTGTTACTAAAGTTAAATTATATAGCAAATTATCTAAACAAAAGTTGAATTATATAGTTGTTTTCTTCTTAATGATTATCATTGTTGTCATTATCATGCAAAGCATGTATTTCATTTTGATCTACTTCATTTTGGTGTGGATAAAATTCAGGCAATTCGAATTCAGTAGGTACACACAAGCTATGGATCGAAAACTACGGAATGATGTACAAAATTAAGGAGCAGTTGTGGAAAAAGTAAAAGAAACATTGACTCTTTTCATAGGCTTGGTTTTTGATGGAATGCATATATGACAGGAAAAGAAAATTGAAGTGATTGTGTGAAATTATGAAAACAAGTTCAAGTACTATTTAGCGAACCAAATCAAACCAAAATAACATGATTGTTGCAATAATTAGAGAAGTTTTTTTCTTCTCCCTGAATACCTAAATCACTAGGGATATATGTCCAGTGCTATGGTTGCTGAATGTGTATAAAATTGAAATGTTTCCCCATGATATTTATAGAACTTATTATTATTAAACTTATCTTTTACTTCCAAAGGACGTAAAACATTGTTATATTCAAATTTTTTTTTCTGAAATGAAATTGAAGCCATTTTTTGTGGTGAATGATCAAATCTACAACCAAGTTTGTCGTAAGTGGGGTGCCAAAGTCTTTGATCAGAGAGTACTTGTTAGTACTAAGCTTACGTTCCTCCACACAATAAATCTTGAAACCTCATTTTTTTATAAAAAAAAAAGAGAAAAGAAAAGAAAAAAAAGGGGAATCACGTAAGGTAATTAAGTATATGTTCAGTTTTAATTGATCCAATAATCGTGACTATTATGATCATGTTCCCCTCAAAGGAAATTAAAGGTAGATCAAGCACGTGCAACAATATCTCTTACGGTGGTGATCTATTTGTTTGATGAGCCCTTAATTTACTTGACAGTCTAGAAATAGATCCTAACCTCAACATGAGTTCCCTAACCTCCACCAGAGATTCTCTGTTTAAAAAAAATATCAACAAATACTTAAAAATAAATTAAAATTGATCAAACTTTTCATACAATATGTAAAATTAACTTATATTTTTACTTAATTTGACTTCTTTACAAACATCTGTAAACTTTACGGAGTTAGACATTATTATGATCTTTGTAATTCACAGTTGCTACTCTTTCCTCTTCTTTCTTCCACATGGTCCTTTTACATAGCTTAATTTCCACTTCTTTTAGATAAATTTTCAGATAATTTGTGTGCAAAGTATAGAGTAATTTTATGATATGATGAGAAGAAGTTGAGAAGCAATTGAACTAACCTGCATGTTGTTATACCTATTGAAGGTCTTGCTACATATGGAGCAAGCAAACTGCATAGGTCCAACAAGGATCTGTGCAGGAGTAGGAATCCAAAACCTTCTCTCTTGGTTGTTGTTAAAGGAGCATCCATGGAAGCTTCTCTTTGAGGACTCTTCTTCTTCTTCCTTAACATGGAAAATCATCTTCTCATCAACAACCTCATCATCAGCATGCCCTTTACTAGTGTCAGGCAATCCAATGTGCAAAGCCACAGTCACTTGTTTAACCTTTTCCTCTTTCACCTCATCAAACGTTTGATCTTCCTCATCTTTTGAGGCCTTCTTTTCACTTAAAATTGGCAAGAATTGGATAGTTTCCTGAACAAACTGATTATGAGTAAAAGAAAAAGAAGAAGAAGGAGAAGAAGATGATGATAATATTGTGTTGGAATTGTTTAGATATGAATAATTAGGAGAAGAACATGGTTTAAGCCACTCAATGAAAGTAGGAGCATGAAGGTATAGATTCTTATTGTCCTCCACATTGCACTCCATTAAACCCATATTCTTCAGAGAGTTTCCCCTTGATTTGGTGAAATTCTCTCCTCCTCAGAAAAGGGCTATGTATGTGTGTGTGTTCAGACTTTATGATAGAAAGCCTGCACTTATAATATAACATGGTTGATTAAGGAATGGAGGCTTTCTTTGTCTTTATGGACCTTTTCTTTTCTTTTTTTTTCTTTATTTTTTAGTCCTTACTTTTCTTTTTCTCCTTCTTGTTCTTTAATTGTTTGTTTCTTTTGGGGGAGAAGATTATATTTTGTAAAATTATCTAAAAAGCTAATCAGAAGTTCAAACGTTAGATGATGATTAAAAAATTAATTTATTAAATTATAAGTTTTGGTAAAATTATTCGTTAAAATAGTTAAAAAGTGTCAAATGATAGAAAAATAATAAAATTATGATTTATTTTTAAAAAATAATAAATAAAATAAATAAATATATCAAAAATAAAAATAAAATAAAATATAAAAAATTAAAAGTTAGTACTTTAAAAAACTCTATTTCAAGTACTGTTTCAAAAAACATTTAAAAACATTAAACAAATTATTTATTAAACAATCAAATGAATATTTTAACTAATAAAAAAATAAAATAACTAACTGAACTTTGAAAATGACATAAAAGAAAATAAGACTCGCCCCATTTATTAGAGAGAATCCTGGAATAGTTTGAACTTTGAATCTAATCAATGCTAGTCATCAGATTAGGAAAGATTGGCATTGGTCATCAATTTGAGAGACATCATTGGTTCTTGGATTAAGTTTAGCATGAAATTAAATTAATTGAAAAATTAAATTTTAAAAAACATAATTGATTCATACAATAAATTTACTTTCAAATAATAAATATAGGAATTTGACTTATTTGGAGCGAATAAACATACGGTAACTAATCTCAGTTGTTAATGAGAGATAGTCAATAGTTGATATTTTAATACATTCATGATATATTAATAATTGATTTTATGATTGAGATTATTTATTTTATTCTTTAAAGAAACTGAATCTTAAATATACGAATTATATTCAAACATGTTTTTAAAAAAATTAACAAAAGACTCACCGATATTGAGAAATAAAAAAAGGCTCACCAATAAAGGAGATATTAGATGATATTAGGGGTGGAAATGAACCGAGTAGTATGTGGATGGTCTTCGGCTTGACCTATGTAAGGCTCGACTCGGTTTGACTTGTTTATTATAAAAGTCAAGCTCAAGCTTTTTAAAAAACTTTTTTAGATAAAAAGATCAAGCTCAAATCATAAAAAAAGTTTGTTAAGCCTGACAAACCGGCTTGTTTAACTAATAATAATAATAACTTTATTTTATCAAATCTTATCTTATCCAGATTTTATTCTATTTAGATTTTATTTTATTCAGATTTTATTTCGTCCAGATTTTATTTTATCACATCTTATCTTATCTTGTTCAGATTTTATTTTATTTCGTTTATGGGGTTGGACTTAAAATAGATTTGTAAGTTTTGGGGCTGAGGACTTATATAACAGCACCAAAAGTTTTAGGCTAAGGAGTTTTTTTCCGGAGAGGAGAATAATTCTAGGATTTTAGAATTTCAGTTTTTATTACTATTCATGCACACGGTTTACGTAGAATAAAATTCATTTTCTGCAAATCATCTCTAATCCATACATTTTTTAATATTATGCTCTTTTTATTTTCTTTTGATATACTTTGTGCTTTAACGACTTGAATTCAATATGATTTCGTTTATCAATTATTTTTGGATTTGTACATTACTTATACGAAATTTTATAAGTTTCTTTTTTTAGTTAGTATTTCACTAGGTTTTAAAATAAAATTAATCAAAGACGTCTTTAAGCAGGCTTTTAAATAGGCTTGTGGTTCAAACCAGGCTTTTATATAAGCCGAGCCGAACCTTAAAAAAAGCCTATGACAGGTAATGAGCCAAACTCAAACCTTACGTATTTAACTCAGACCGAGCTCAAACTTGATAAGGCTTGGCTTAACTTGGCTCATTTTCACCCCTAGATGGCATTATCAAAGTTTTATTGGATACTAGACTGTATCGGACTCACAAGGTGGTTGACCAACTGACCACCTTCACACACACATGACCTCAACCATACGTCCATCATCACACAATTTTAATGGGTAGCATGAAACAAAGATGGGGGATTGCTTCCTCCTTATAAAGAGTGACCAAGGTAGTAGGAATGTAAGTTATATTCTATTTCTATTATACACATCTAAGATAAACATTGACTTTATCATTTAATTCTTTTTAGGTATCTCATCTCACGACGAAGAATGAGCTTAGGCTAAAGAGAAGAGTACATCAAACAGATTGGATGAGCACAAAACTTGATAAAAATAAAGGCAATTTTATTTAAAATAAGTGAAATTATTCTACACAATAAAATTCTTTTTTCATATCTTTAACAAAGTTGTATATCCAAAATTCAAACTCAAAATTTAAGTTGGATACATAACACTAAAAAATGTTATTTAAAAACTTTTTTAGCATGGTGTCCCATTAATAAATATAGTTAAAAATAAGACTGAATGCATTATGGTAGCGCTAGACATATTTCATTTCCAAATAAATAACTTTTCTGAGAATGAAATTCTTAAAAATTAAATCGGATTATTAAATAATTTTATAAAATATATTATTTTCCAGTAAGATCATCCTAATAGTAGGAGATTTAGATTATTTGTATGAGATTCGTAATTATTCAATCCTTAATTATTACTGCCCTTATATATATACCAAGATAATATATTCTATTATTTATTTATAAAAAAAACTATCTTTACAATGAATTACTATAAAAAAAATTAATGAATTAACATCTTTATAATCAATTATTATGGGAAAGGCAATAAGAGATTGATTTATTATTTAACCAGTACTCCATTTGACAAATTTAATGAAGTTCAGATTTTGTCTAATATTTATTTAAATTAATAATTAAATTTTGGGACATTATTGCCAAGTTTTTTAAACAATATTTTTATTTATTTATTTCAAGCTTAAAGCTTTGAACTTTGATTATTTTCTTGAAGGTAAGTGCATTTAACTCTTGTTTAGTTTTTTTTTTATATAACACTAAACTGTAAACACCAATGGGTGGTACAATGTGAAGCGTATTTGTGTTCATGAATTATTTTTCTGCAAACTCTATATATATATATCGTGGAATGTGACCCGTATGCACGCAGTTTCTCAAACATTGACCTTAAGCAAGTGATCTCAAATATAAGGATGAAACGCGAAGACGGTATTAACTTGGTCAATACCTAAACTTAGAAAAATACTACAAATGACGAACAAAAGGCAACAAGGACCTTGACATAGTGTTATCTAGTGCTTATAATATGTGCACCATGTTGCTTAACTTCAATAAGTCAATAATTTAAGGGAAGAAAATAGTGCCTAATTTGTTGGTTGATGATGGCTGCATCAACTTATGAATATTAATTTTTTTCACTCCACGAAACTAAACAAACAAATAAACAATTTATATTTCAAGGTAAATGCTTAATTTAAGGATTTTTTTCTTTAAATAATTATTACTAGTATATGTTTCTTTTAATTCTTAATTTGTTCGTCTTCTAAAAAAAAGAAGGTTTTTGATAAAAAAAAAAATTCTATAAAAAAGAAATCATCGAAAAGGTTCTTTTTCGATCTAATTAATGAAATGATTCTACTTAAAAACAATACATTTATACCCGTTAATTAACAGGATATAACCATTGAATCTTTCAATGAATGTGTAGATATTGTTTTTTTAGACTTAATTAAGTTTTTTATATCCAAAAAATAAGTTGTTTTTATATTACTATTTAATATTTATTTTTTTAATTAGATATCTAAAAAAATTTATATTTCAATTTATTATCTGTCGTTAGTCTCCTTTTGTTAAATGATGATGTGTCAAACGGAGTACCACATCATCACGCCTTATCATTAAGGCTTCATTGTTATGTCATCACCTTCAATGATGTGACAATAACATGTCAGTGATTTTGTTTGATGATGTGATACTTCATCTCACGTCATCACTTAACGGAAAGAGACTAACGATAGGTATTAAGTTGAAACATAAAAATGAATTTTTTAGGTAATAATACGAAAATGACTTATTTTCTAGGTATGAAAAACTTAATTAAACCAATTTAAAAAATAATTTTTTAGTTAACAAATGATAAGGAAGAATTTTATCAAAATAAATAATTTAATTTCGGATAAAATGATAAATAATAAATTTTATTATTTTATTGAAAATAAAAATAAAAATGGTAATTATAAATTTAAGTTATGTTTAAAAGCAAATCTTATAGGTTAATAAGAAAAAATCGTTTCTCAAACACCTTTATTTGATCAAATAAATTTGTAAACTTGTCAAAAAAATTAAAAATTAATTAAAATAACTTGATGAACATATATGTAATTTACTTTTATATAAACTTAAGAAACTTTACCCTATTTATTATTTTAAGATAATTTCTCATTCAAAATAAGAAATACATTAATTAAATTAATAAGATATTTTTTATTGATAGGAATAAAAAATACTATTTAAAATTTACAATAATTCACCTATCATCTTATTATGTTTAACCAAATGAACTAAATTTATAAGATA
>NC_038247.2:15728325-15746018 GCF_000004515.6 Glycine max | reverse complement strand
TTCATATTACTACTTAAAAATTCATTTTTTTGTCAAAAAACTACCTAAATTTTTTTATGTTTCAATTTAATGTCTGTGATTAGTCCATTTCCGTTAAGTGATGACATAACATAACACATTTTGAATCTACTTTATAGAAAATTCATCAAAAATACTTACAGATTATTCATTAATAAAATATATTTTTAGCGAAAATCAAATTCACATTATTTTAAAATATAAGTTTATTCTGTATCAACTAAATCAATTTTTATTAATACTCGTTAAGGTAGTTTCAATTTGACTTATACAATATATGGACCTTATTATAGTTAGATCTTGAGCCTTACTTTATTGCTAGGATGGGGTTATAGTTGTCAATTTGATATTTGATCAGTGTGTGCGAATATGATAAACTGTATTTATTTGTGTTAATAATTAACACTATTCAATTGGTCCAACAAGTTTAAAAGTTATTTAAAGTAGCTTATAAACTATTAGAGTGGCCTACCGTGTATGTAAGTTTCAGTATTCCATGTACCTCTTATATGCTCATCAAATGAAAAGGAGATACTTTCAATATAAAAAATAATAATAATAACAAAACATGAAGCTCAACGATGATAAAACATTATTTAATGTTTTCATACTTATAAAGTCTGACCCTCTATGTGATATGTCATATGTGACATATAAATTCCCAAGAACATGTATATGGGTTGCGTATGCCTATGCATGAAGACACTTGGCACATATTCTCCCCTCTACAAATTCAAATCCATAGCTATCAAGAAACGTACAAAAATGAGGCCACGCCACTTTGCACTGGCTGCCAAATTTGTACAGCACGTATTTTGTATTTTAGAGGTAAACAGAACTGAACGGTGATAAGGTGAGTGGAGCCAGTTAAATGATTTTTACCGACAAGATTTGTATGAGCATCTTTGTTAGACTTAGACAAAATGCTCACACATGATGCATATGCTTAGCTCTTTTCTCTTTAAAAACTCCTTTTTGTTTATGATGGAAGCATATCGTCGGTATGTGATTTTCTATCAATATCATCACTTTTTTCCCCCCACTATTTTTAATCTTTAATTCGAACTTTTTCACATTAGTTTTAGTATTGTGATACATACTCCGTCTCTATAAAGTTGTACGCTTATCGTGAAAGTATATAAACGTGTAAAAAGTATTTTTATTCACAATTAGCGAATTAAGAAAATAGTTTTCATGGTACAACTGAAAATTTCTATAAACAGCGTATAATAGGTTTATTAGTTAGCTCATAGCTAGGCCATTTCTTCTATTTCCTTATTTCTTTGGATCATTACTGAATAATTCTCAGTTCATTAAAAAATATCAAATAGAAATTAATTGTTATATAATTAACTTTTGATTAAAAAAATAAATATTAATATAGACATTGTAAATTTGTAATAGCACGTGAACATATTAATAGATGACTTTTGTCCAAAGATAAACTTTAACAAGATGGGATGTCTAATCTAAAGGCGTCTTCTAGCATGCATAAGTTAGATAAGTCATGCACCATGCAAAAGTATTCAGGACCGTAGAATATCGCAGTTACAATATGGATGACTTATATTCTCTGTAGGATCAGGGGTATTCATCTGTGAATACATTTTGCAAACATTAACCTTTTGAATTAGAAATTTTAAAATTTCAGTGAATTTAAAATGTTTGGAATTTGAATTGTTTTGATTTTAATTTTTTTCATTTTTTAAATATTTTCTTTGGATAAATCAATTTAAATTTTTTTTAATTTTAAATTCTTTGTTTAGATAAGGCAATTTAATTTTATCCATATGCAAAATTTCAATTTTATATTTCAAATAGATGAAATTTTAATATTAAACTTTATAAAAACAAACACGATCTAATTTTAAAATATTAATTTTAAAATATTTTTCAATTTTTAATAATTTAAAAATATAAAATATTGATAATTTTAACTAAGGTTGTTTTTCCTGATCACAACTAGTGATGTTTTTCAACCGACATCAACCAAGGTTATTTTTCGATTGACATCAAATAGGGTTTATTTTGTTAAAGTACGCCAGAAATATTTGTCAGCTGACATTAGTCAGAACTATTTTTCGACTAGCGTTGGTTAAGTTTATTTTTTTCCCGATATTGGTTAGATTTTTTTACCAACGTCACCTAGGGTTTGTTTGGTTGACACCGACTAAGGCCTTTTCGAACAACATTGACCAAGATTATTTTTAGCCAACGTCGACTTGGAATTTTTTGGTCGATGTCTTCTGGAGATTTTTCAGTCGATAAATAGCCCTTACTAACCAACATCGGCCTTAAAAACCCTAGCAGATGGTGACGAAAAAAAAACTCTATCCAATATCGACTAAAAAATAGCTTGATCGATGTCGACCAATAGAACCCACCCAACCTCGGTTGAAAAACATCATTGGTCAACATTGGCCAAAAAATCCCTAGTCTAAGTTGGCTAAAAAATAGCCCTAATCAATGTCGGACAAAAAACCCTAGCCAACATCGGCTATAAAATAGCCTTGGTTGATGTTGACTAAAAATAGCTCTAACCGATGTTGACCAAAAGACTCTAGTGGATGTTGACTAAAAGAACCTAGTAGATGTCGACTAAAAATAGTCATGTTTGATGTCGGTCAAAAATACCTAGCTGGTGTTAGCAGAAAAAATCGTAGACTCTTGGGAGTTTAAGAGTTTACTTTATTAGTCCCTCGAGTTGACTCGAAAGCAAACTCATTTTTGAGCAGACTCGATGGACTCGTGTAAACTCGTTAGAATCTATGAGTTGACTCTAGAGTTTGACAATCATGCATAAGTATTCAAAATTAAAGCATTTAAATAATTAAAAAAAGCACAAATGTCTTCAAAGAAGCATGTCATATCCTCTAATAGGATCATCTCCATGAATATCATCACTTTCATCACCATCTCCATCATCATCAAGGTCTTCCTCAGATTGTGCATCATCATTAAGTTTCACAAAAATTAAATTATCTAGATCAAAAATTTAAAATAGATATCAAATATGCTATATTAGAAATAGTTAAAACTTAAAATAATACACAAGCAAATTTTAAATCTAAGAAAGTTCAGAAATTATATTTTTTCTTGGTGTTATTAAAGTTGCATTTTATCTTCTCTTTTGCATTTTCCATCTCCTCATATATAAAAAGTATAATTCTGTTGAATTTCAGTAACAAGATTGATACAACTCCAACATTATAGTGTTAGTTGTTGTGTTTTGTAATAGACTAATATGAAGTATGAAGTACGAACTATGAGCTTATTGTCATTTGTTTACAAATTGATGTATTTTGAATATATTTATTTATTATTCATATTTTTTTTTAACGAAGTAGACTCTTACGAGTCTGCGTAGACTCTCGATATTGATAACCTTACCTATAAGAACTCCAACTTTCAAAGTTAAAATCAGATAGAGTCACAACACTATGTGGTTAGAACTTTTGTTTGCTGGCCGGATGTGCATAACTTGTGCTAATTTCTGTTTACATTTTAATAAAAATGTTTTGTTTGGTCTTTTCAGAAGAAAAAATAAAAGAAAGAAAATACTATATTGTTAGAACGCGTACCTTGCAAAGGTTGCAAAGATAAGTATTCATATATAGATAATGAATCGAGAAGTCATAGTCCTTTGGGTAATGATGATTTTGTTCATTTTTATCATGGGTGTGGATCTCGAAATGCAATGTTGCAATTTAATTGATGATTGATTGTCAAATGGCAGTAGTCCTCTCAATCCATTGAGCTGAGCGCGCGATCGACCGGTTAAGACAACTATATATAACTCTGGTTATTTTAGAATTCTAAAATATAACTATATTTTAAATTATACTTTAATATATATTTTTTGTCACTATCTTATTGGTAGTATTCATTAACTTTATAGATAATCAATTTTTGGATTTAAAATCTATTTAGGTCATCTTTAATAAACATTTTTTTATTCAATGGACTTGAACTCTTATACGAACAAGGTTTAAGAATTGAAGGACAAATTAATTGATAATGTAACTGCCAACCACCAACTAACAGGAAGAAAACAAATTGGTGGTCATATAGATGAAAGAATTTTTCGGTTGTTACTGTTTAAGATTCTGACAATGAAGTGTTCGATCTATACGCATACTAGGCACCGAAATAGGTACCTTGAGACCTCTTTTTTTCTTTTCTTTTCTTTTTTTCTCCCATCTCTCTCTCTTTTCTCTTTTTGTTTTTGTGGGCATGTTCCAGTGACACACACTCCCGTGACAACACCTTTTGAATCATTTGTCGCCTTTTGTAAATTTAGTTTATTTGAAGGGTAGTGATAGTGGAGGACAAGCTTTTGCAGATTATGATATAACCAAATGAAGCTTTTTTGTTTTCTTTTTCTTTCTCTTCTTCTTATCATCCTTGGATGTGTGGTGTGGATGATTATTTAGCAACTTGAATATTGAGGCTCATGCACCTTTCCTTTTTTAAAAGATAACCTCATGTAGCACCCTATCGGGTGAGAAGAATTTGCAAATTTGCCACAGTCTTCACAAGAGAGAAACAATTAATCAAGTGGCAAAATTTATGTCACTTTTCAGCTAAGAATGATAAAAGGAGGTTTCATTAGCATGTGTGAGACCCATAAAGTAATGAACTTCAGCATAGTCATTTCAACTTTATTTACCTAACTCTCCACTAAAGCCCAAAAAAATAAACTAAAGAGTGATTACCTAATTCTACCAGCCAACTAATAACAAAGAGATACAAGATCAATTGTCGCGCTTTTCAGTTTATGTCCATAGTATTTTAAAAATCCTTATTTTATTAATATGTTTGCAAACATAAAAATAAATGTAAGCAAATGATCACAATGATAAGATATTAAAATTATGGGGGTATAAGTATTTTTTTTTTTAAATGAGGGTTTAACTATTAAAGAAAAAAAAGAAATTATATAATGAGTTTTATGACAGTTTGATAAGATAAAAATTGTACATAGATAACGCTAATCATTATTTATGTCGGTAATAAGGTCATAATAATTATCATCGAAGATGCATGGATTAATTAGTGTTAGTGTGATATTATTCTAATTTAATTAATAGTCTCAAGTTCTTGAATATATAATTGTATGTATTAAATTATAAAAAAAGAATTTTATTGTCCATTATAAATTTTCTCTTCTCAAACAAAATTATTTCTCAGACAAGATATCTATGATGTTTAAAAGAACTCATAATCATCCATAAAGAATATGGAAAACAAATTAGGAATTATAAAAAATTTATAAACATTAATACGGAGAGAGATAATCTAAAAATTACTAATTACTCTAAAATAGAGGGACATACAAAAGTAACATGTGAATAAAATTTGTTGCAACAATAGTAATTATAGAGGTAATGATGATGATCTAGTGATTGTGATAACTGATAACAGTAATAATACTAGAATAAAAAATAAATAAGTGCTTATGAAATTAAAAGTAAATGATAAATAACTTTAGAATTTTTCCTCACAAAAAAAATACATTTTATTTTCACTGAAAAGGTTTTATTCTTGCCTATGAAGGTGAAATAGTTTTTAAAATTTTCTATATAAATTAATATTCTTTTATTTTTTAAGAATAAATTAATATTCTTAAGAATCCTTTTATATGAAAATGTATTTTTACTTTATTTTATCAAATCCTGTTGGTAGCACAATAGTTACCGCTATTGCCACCTCGCATCTCATTTAATTAGTGTTTTTTTATTAAGTTTAATAATCATGTACTCATAAATTAGTTTTATATTGTTGATTAATAAAAAATTATTATTTTTATTACTTTAAAATAATTATTGTTAGTCAATAAATTTATCATTTATGATAATTTGTGATTAAATAATAATGTAAAATTATTTTACTGTATAACTTATTTTTTTTCTTTATTTTTAATTTAACTAAGAGTATTTTAAAATAATTAGATTAATAAGGAATATTTTGATTTGAATAAAAAATGTAAATTTTTTTTGGGATTCAATTTTTTTGGTAAAGTAGATTTTTTTGGCGAAGAAATATTATTCTAAGTTGAGAAATAAATATTCAATAAAAAATTTCAGAAAAATAATTATTCTATAAAAAAAATCAGAAACCTTATTTTTCTCGCTCCCAAGAAAAGTGGTTGAATTAGGAAAGAAAGAATGATAAATTCTTTTTAACAAATGCTCTATAAGATATAACAAATCTGATATAAAAAAAAAATAAGAAGAAGAAGATATTATGATATACTTTTTGCATACTCCTTAAATTAAAGCTTACGTAATTGTAATTTTTTTACAATTGAACACACTAAAATAAAACGAACAAAAATATTATAATGGTAAGAAATTGTGTCAAACTACATAGATGGACCATATCATGTTGCATTCGAAACTACAGACATGTAAGGCTACACATATTGTTTTACTTACAGTTTAAACCTTTTTTTATTCTGTACATGGACTTTAAACTTTAAACCCTCGTAATTAAACAAATTACCCATCATGGTTGCAACGAATTGTTGGTAATTCATTTGTGATAAACATGCTGTCATTAGTACGTACGTTGCTAACAAATCCGAAATAATTAACTGCTATTTGGAACCCCAGAAAATTGCTAGGGATCCACAGGTAATTACGTTGCAGATTACAGATATTGGGTAATGTCAAATGTTACTTGTATTTTTAATTATGGCTCAATTTATGGGTGTACCTTTTTTTAAAGTTTCTCTAATACTGTATATATTATGCTTAATTTAAAACATACGTTGGATTGCCCCTAATTGGTGTATTAAGCATGTTATATTCTCTACGCTGGTATTTTTTCCCTTCATCTTGCAGAACAACATAGATTATTAGCTGGACAGCCGATTAACCATTATACAATCTATTTTCATATTATTTTTTTCTTACCATGGCACTCTATGAAATAGCCTTTGCTAAAAGTAGTAATTAATTTTGATTGAAGATCATGAGTATATATAAGCTAATTATTGTTCTCCCAAATAGATATTTGATATCCAAAAATTAATTAAGATTTGAATCCCAACTTACTTGATTAAAAAATACAAGTTTCTACTACTTGTATCAACTTATATTGGTATCTATTTTCATATATTTGGTTATTTTTTAAGTTGTAAATAATTTTTACACTCATTTATTTAGAATCTGCTATATATAGTTAGTTTATTGAATATTTTAAAAATCATATCAATCATATTGATTAGTTTTGTATCTTTTTTAAGTTTTATTTTCTTAATACTTTTTTTTAGTCTTATTTATGTTTTTAGTTCTTGAAATTTAAAATAAATCTAATTTTTGCCTAAAATTTTTTATAAAAAAATCATTTTAGTCCCTCAAATTTAAAAAATAATATTGTCTCTAAGAACTAAATTTAAGAGACTAAAACTATTTTTTAAAACAGTTTTTAGTTTTCAAATTGTAAATTTTAGGAACTAGATCATATTTTTTTAAATTTGAAAAATTAAAATGATGTGAGAGACTAAAACCGAATTCACCTGAAATTTCATAAACTAAAAACATTACTTCTTTTATAATACCATACTAATATAATAAAAGGACATAATCGTAAAAGGACCAATAAATATATTTATGGAAAAATTCTCATTAGATTATGTATCTCTATGTACGCACCACTTACATATAACCCTATGTAGAAATGTAACTCAGTCCACACGCATAATTATTTTCTTCTCCGGATGTCCTTCAAAGAGTCACGAAGCACATGATTAACATTCATATGCATGCATAAATCTCCATTCTCATGCATGGTCCCCAGCTAGCTATTTTGTTAAGCCGAAAATATTGAATTCCAAATATTTGAATTGCTCACATTTATATATTTCTAGAAATATATCCAAGACGAAGCTTCCCCAAATGGAAGAATTTGCTTCATTTTTTTTTTTTTTATGTTTAAAGTTCTCGATATCCCATAAGTGTTAGCTAGTAATTAAGGTGCAAGCTATTATTGGTTTATTTAAAATAGTTGTCCACAATTAAAGGAAAATTCATCTTGGTGGCATAGTTGTGAAATTCGATTCGGTCTGACTAGTCAAACCGGTTTAATTGAAATCCAAAAATATAATCAAACCGATTTTATTATTGGATCAGTCATGCAACTGACTTGGAATGATTAGTTAAACTCGGTCCGGATCCTGATTGGACCGGTCCGATCCAATCTGTTTTACAAAAAAAAAAATCAACTATTCAATATCGTTTTGATATCTCATTTTTATCGATTGTTATTTTAAATTTTAGAATATGAATGAACTTTTATTACTTAAATAATATTAATTATATAATTATATATAATAGATATATATAATTTTAAAATTTTAATATATACCGAATTAAATTAAATCAATTACTAACCCATCGATTAAATCACTAATCCAATAATCCACTATCTCAATCGAATGGAATCAAATCAAATGAACATACCGAGTTTCACAAGTATTCCTAGAGCTGATGGAGGGAATAAAGAAGGGACCAATTAATACTAGCGCGTTGCCTGGACTAAAAAATGTTGAAAGATATAGCTACCTTCTTCAAGTGCGTAATGATTATTCACCAAGAGTTTTGATTAATTTAATGTACTAAGTCCAGTGTCATTGTACGTACAAATTAATTAGTAGAATTAAAACTATCGTGGTTGAGCTAATTAAAGTTAACCCTAAAGTCATACCCATAAGTATACTTCTATAGAATTTTTGTGTTTGAATCATTCTTTTCTTTTTTTTTGGCTCGGCATATATCAATCAACAAATAGTATTAAACATATTTATCATTGATAACTATGTGTGAACTTGGATGCGTGTGGCTCTGAATTGGAGCGACAATGTTTTGTTGGGATAAGCAAGTGAAACCTGACGAATGGACTAAACAAAAATACTACTTATTGTGAACAAATAACTCTCAATTCAAATTTTAAGGTAATATCATGATTATAAGTAAATTTAGTGCTTACTTCTATTCCAATTTTCCAATGATATTCATATATGTTCAATATAGCATATATTCCTTTTTTTAGAAGAAATTGAAAAAACAGAATAGCTAGTTTGATTAATTTTTTTATTTTTAATTGATATGTTCTTAATATCATTAAAAAATATAATAATTTTTTTCAGGCTATTTTTTTTTGTAAATTTACGGGGAAAAATGAAAACCAAAATTTGAATAAAAAATAATATATCATTTTTGTAATTATAAAACATATTAAGTAAATATAAAAACAAGTACATAGACCAAAACTCTTAAAGTTTTGTAAATTTATTCTTAATTTTCATATATAGAAAATTGTATTATTTGCAAGAGAAATTCTTGAGTAAAATTTACATATCATATCATGAGCATTCAAATTACTATAGCTCTAATAGACAACATGCACTTTTTAGTCTACAAGTTTCAATATAATAGTGTCAATTAATTAAAAGTTATTTTTAATGACTTATAAATAATTATTATAAAAGAAAATAAATTTATCAAACATAATAATTTATAATTAAATAATAGTGAGGTTCACCCAGAGAATAACTGAAAAAGTCTAAAAAAGTAGAATGAGAGAGTTAAAATGTTAGATTATTGATATGATAGAATAATTAGTTATAAGTTGTTATAATTTAAATTATAAATAATTTAGTAGATAATTTTAAGTTTGTTATTTTTTATTATATATATATATATATATATATATATATATATATATATATATATATATATATATATATATATATTGTACACTCACAGTTAATAATAAATAAAATTTTAATTATTTCATTCTTTTAATATAAACGATCTCCACGAAACATATTATGTGTGGCCCATGATAATGGGATATCACGTCGTCTTGCCAATTAGATCATTTATAATACACAAAACTAAATTTGAATCTTTAAGGATATGTAGTTGAGTCTTCAAAGATAATCATGTGAGATTTAATCATTACATTGTGAATCATTTTAGTGGGCTAACAATGCCCACAAATATGAAGAATTAAGGTTTAACATTGAATTCCAAAGCCTTCTTATATACACGAGTAAGGTGCAATAAGCACCACTCCACACGTTTGTGAGAGCAATGTAATATGCATCACCCTTTTGACAAATAACAAAAAATGGCTACGAGAACTATTAAAGGACCCACAATATATATAAATAGATGTAATTTCTTATAATTACGTTTAGGTCATGTCTAATGAGGTTCACTAAGATCTCTTAAGTTTCTTTTACTCTAGCTTCTCATTTTTCTCAAGACATGTATTATTTATTCAATTAATATTTAGACTGTATATAAGTTTTTTCATATACATATCTATGGTTAATTTAAATACTTACAACGAGAAGCTTCTGTCTAAAAATTTATCCATTTTCAATCTAAGGTTATTAATGGCAAAAGTTCAAATGTTGGATGGTAGTGGAAGTTGACATCATAGCCTTACATCATTGTGGTAAGTCAGGGGCTTAAATTAATTAGTGGCATACTTCTATGACATTCCAAAATTATACAGTAATATGATCAAAAGGTTGAACTTAATTTATTCACATATAGGAAGCAATTTGTACGTTACTGACCTTGACTCAATTCATTATCAATTTATCATCTCAAATTCTCAATATATGGCAGTTTTGAGCCGTTGGGATAGTTAATGGGAGAATACCAACCAGAGAACGAGTAATTTCAATGGGGAGACACAGAAATTTAGAAATTAAAGAGCTTATTAATTGGGTATAACTATAAGTGTCTAGACCTATGTTGGCACTCCATTGAAAATTGATTCCACGTTTTGGTCTATTTCCAAATTACAAAACTTCATGACTTCAAAATCTTCATCATTACTATGAACCTTTCAAGTAATAACCGGCTTGGGAGAAGAAAATAAAAACAAAAAGAAAAAGACAAGTGATTTATACTTATGTTAGTGTGAATTGGGAAGTGTCTTTGAACTGCATCGCCAACCCAATTAGCTGGTCTTTAGTCTTTACGCGGAAATCTTCCAAGTCAAGAACACCCAACAATATGGTAATATAATGCACAAAACACCCAACAATTCGGTTTTAATTTAACAATCTTTTTTATAAAAAAAAATAGGCAAAATGTATTGATCCTATTTTGTTTCTAGTTTATCCTTTTTGCAGACATATAAGTTTTTTAAAAAATTAGCATTATGGTAAAAAAAATTATAAAATTTACATATATTTCACTAGTCTCTTTTCTCAATTGGATTTAAGGGAAACTAATAATTTCTTATCAGGAAATCGAATAACTTCAATTTATTGGGGAAAAAATTATATGTGTTCACATACACTGAGATTAGTCAAGAACGTGTTTAAAAATAGGCTTTCTTTCCTCTCTTTTTTGAATTTTTGTATGCTCGTAATTCAACTTGTATAATGGTCAAAACAAAAATGGGGTGCGTAGTTTTTCAAGTGGTATGTGACCAAACCCTCGGAGAGCTTGACCAATAAAAAATTAGGTTAAACGACTTAAATTCTTTTTTGGTTATTGACACTAAAAAATTATAAGAATTCTTTTGCACTAAAAAAGAGAGGAAACAACACATGAAACGACTTACGTTTGATCGAAAATAAATTCCTTCTAAAGTTGGCTTGAAAACTTGGGTTTACCAATAAAAATTTGTTTAATGGACGCGAGTTGAATTTTCAACGTGAAAAATTTATTTATTGGTACTGTATAAGTACTTTTATAACCATTTCGATACCAAACACACCTGAACATTTTGTGGGGAAAAAAAAAAAAAAGAACTAGGGAAGTGTTGGCATTTGGAGAGTGGCCGTCAGAGAAGTGTCATGTGATTTATTGACTCGCATTTGGAGTATTTTGGGGACTCTTATTTTTAAATATAAATATAGGCATATTTGAATGGTTTATATGCAACTAGAACCGGTCTCACTGTGTTTTGCACAGGCAGTTAAACGGTAAAAAGTAAGAGAGAGCAGGTGCAGTAATAAAAAAATAAAAATGATCTATATTGCTTAACAAAGCAACACGTCACATGTAATGGAGCTGCACAGATCTTTTATATATTGAGACAAGAATAACGAACTTTGGGCAATTGTTACATGCACCTCTTATTTTTTCTTCTTGCAGCCCATTAAAATCTGAACAGACAAATATTTCCCTTATGCTTAAACCCTAGCTTTGGTCGTTTCCAAATATCAAATTTATTTTCAGATTTACAAAATACTTATTCCAGAACAAGACATGGAATCCTAAAATATATTCCAAAATGCCTGTTTTGAAATATATTTGTAATGTTCTGGAACAATTATTCTAGAATATGTTTCTAGATTTAATGTTGTGTTTCATAAAAGATATTTTGTAATACATAAGTAATTCAAAAATATATTTTAAAATACTTATTACAGAGTATTTACTTTTGACATAGGTATTCCATAATATATTTTTGGATTATCTATGTATTACGGTTTTTATTCCTAGGGCATCAAGCAAAAATGAAAAACACATAAAAAAAAGGAGAGACTTAGTAAAATTCACCTTTAACGATGGCCCAATAACCTGCTTCAAAGTTGTGGCGGCACAAGGGAGAAGGAAGGATGTTTGGTGGCGAGTAATAGGAAATGAAGGACATATTTGTCCATTAAAATTTCGTGTGTGCAAGAAGCAAAAAATCAGCGCCGGAAGCAATTGCCCAAACCTTTTTGGAATTGGGCTTAGAAGTTCAATAAGCTTAGCAAGCTATCTCGGGCTATTATTTCCTACACTCCCATATTGATTCCTGCACTCTTTCCAGAATGTTTTTTGTTTTTTAACCTTCTGTAATGGTTATTTCGGAAGCTGAAAAGGAAGTGCATTCCAGAAGTAATTTTAAATTCCGGAAGGAAAAATGAAGTGGAGAAAGCAATAGCCACGATCTCGCTCCAGTGTTGTGGACTAGTCTAATTTCTTAAATGTTGAATGAGGGAACTAAACTTGTCGCAAAATTCTTATTATATGCTATTGTGAACTAAACTTGTCACAGCGTTTTAAAAATAAAAATAAAAACTTATCACACATCCATCTGAAATAAACTTATCATGTTAATATACTAGAGCAAAATATATTAATATTAGGCTAATGCTGTTTCCGCTTCCCCTGTTGCTACTGCACTCCCTTTAGATTTGTTTTCCCTAAAATACCCAATAAAATACACTTCCCTTTAGATTTGTTTACCCTAAAATATACCCAATAAAATACACTCCCCTTATTTCTCTCCATAAGTCCATCTGATGAAAGAAAACTTCACCACGGAAGCAACTCACGATTACAAAGGGGATGGCGTTGCCAATGTAGAATTAGTTTTCTATTTTTTCCTCTTATGCGTTTGTGCATTCACTGTGTATCAAAGGTCAGAGTCATGCTCTAAAATTTGTTATCTTTTATACCTTTGTGAATTTGTGATGATGTTATGCACAAGAACTCATGGTAGCTAGTATTGGGACAAATGAAAACGAAAGTCACACTGGGAATTCATATTTGAATCTAATTTCTGAAATGCACATGGAAACAATTTTACGGAAGGAAACTCACATGGGTCTGTGGGTTCAATGGTTTTTCTTGATTTTGGGCAAGCAAATAATTCAGTAGATCCCACATTCAAACATAAAACTTAAAATACTCTAAGAGTGTGTTTGGATGGAGAAATTTAAAATGCTGAGAAATTTTAAATTTTAACAATTTTAAATACTTCAATTGAAATTCTTTTATTTTCAAAACTTTGTGTTTGGATAAAAAAAAAATTATGAGGATGTAAAAAATTAATGAAAAAAAAAATATGGTTGATGTGCTAGTTATACGTGTTCATCTATGCTCACACCCGATCGATATTTTAAGAGGTAAGACGGTGTGTTTCTTGAAGAAGACTATAAGAAGAGAATTTCAATTTCTTAATTTTTAGAAGAAAATTGAAATTCCAGATTTTTAGTTGTTTAAAATTCTGTTTTAAAATTCCAAAATTTTAAATTCTTCATAAAAAACATCCAAACAATGAATTTTAAATTAAAGAGATTCAAATTCTCTGATAAATTACTTTCCTTAGTTAAAATTCTCTATCCAATACTCAAGAAACAAAATTAAATATTGTATACCCTTGGATTGAGAGATTGTTGCGGCTATGCAACTGATGGCAGTTCTAAAATGCGGACTGGAGCAATTTCTGAAGATGGATATGGGTCAGTGCAAAACAGTAAGGGTACTTTTGAGAAAAATAAAATAAAAGGAGAGTGTATTATTAATGAGGGGCGTGGAAATAGCAAAAGCCTAGTATTATCTCTGATAAGTCTTAGGCCTCGAGTCATAGAAAAATTTCTATAAATACAATCGGCATCAGTGTAATAGGTACGTAAGTATTTATTATAAATTGTCACCTTAATAAAATTACTATTAACTTTTGCCAGGATATTTTTTACAAGACTTCACCCCTTGTCAACGGCATCTCAAGCCATGTCGGAGACAATATCACCATCAAGAAACATCAGATTTCAGTCCATAAGGATTATATTTTGGTCAATAGTCCTGTCTCAGACATGTTAGATTTTTACCACAAATACTAATGAGGATCCTAAGGACACTGATTAAAAAAGTTAAAATAATTTTTTTTATCAGGATGCATTAAACTAATTGTATTGTCCATGATCATTCTTACTATCTTTTATAATTTTTACAATAAATATTTTTTTTTCTTTTAATTCTTAATCAGTATCCTAAGTTAGCAAGATCTAATTTTTGTGATGATAGTTTTAAAATGATGAAGGTTTGTGGAATTTTTATATGAAAAAGATATAAAAAAGGAGGTATGTGGAATTCTTAAATGAAAAACAAGGAACTTCTTTGATTTTTTTTTTGTTTTTTTTGTAATTTTATGTCACATTCTTAAATGAGTTTCATGAATTTAACTTTTAAGTAATGGTAACTTGTAATGAAACGTCCAAACTGTTGAGTTTGTTTGGAAGAAGGCAAATTTACCCAACTGGGTTAGTTTTAAAAATTAATTACCGAATGGGGTCTCTTTTAAAAGAATTTGCACAGGGGGTCTGTTCTTAGAGGGGTATCGTGGCGAGACAGCCTGGTACCGTCAGTGCTGTTGGCGAGACAGCCTGGTACGTGAAAGGTGCCGCCAGTGAGGCTGGCGAGACACCTCCACGTTGGATCCGCTTCTTCTGTTGGCGATACAGCATCGTGAAGGGTAGTGTTGCAGGTTTGCTTGCAGGTTTGCAGGTTGCTACAGCTTTATATTTATAGGGTTGCATGCATGGTGAAAAAGCATAGTAGAGTAGGCTTAGATTTTTGACCGTTGGTTCTTTACATTTTCTTCTATAAAACTAACCTCAACCTCTTAAATTTTTACGCAAGCTTTTCTTCTCCAAGCTTTCTTCTTTCTCTGTTATTGAGTTTCTGTGAGTGAGTGAGAGTGTGTACGTGGGTGGGTGCTGCACTTCCATTGTTTTGCTTTTGCTGTGTGGCTTCCATAATTCATTCTTGGTAAGTGTTTTTTTAAAATAAAATTTATATGTTCTGATTTATAATTTCTGTTCTTAATTTTTATAATAGGTTAGTTAGTATTAATAGGTATTATAAATTTAGGTTAATTAGGATTAATATATATTGTAAGGTTAGGTTAGTTACTATGCTGTTTTTTAATTTTTATGTATTAATAGATATTTGAAGATTAGGTTATTCTTAATAGATATTTGAAGGTTAGGTTAGTTAGTTTGGTTTGTTGTATATATTTTTCGATATTATATATGTGATATAATATTATTAGTTTTAGAAATATTAGGCACACGTATTAAGTAGTTGTAGAAATATTTTTATTCAGCCACACTTATTATTAGCTTTAGAAATAGTAGGCACACATAATATACGTAATATTAGTTAGTTGTAAGAAATATTAGGCAGAAGTTAATTTAAGGTTTAATTATATATTTGTAAATTTTAGGACAAAGGTAAATTTTTTGTTTTTGTAATATTTGCTATCCTTAGAAATTTAAGCATTTGAAACTTAATTCCGTAATTCCATAATTCCTTTGCTTTTGCTAGTTTCATTGAGTGTGTGCCCTACTGGTGCTGGTTCCTTTGCTTTTGTTCAGTTTTTCTCTTCCATAATTCCAGGTAAGTAATTTTCTTAAATAACATTTATATATTATGATTTATATATTCTGTTGTTAATATTATAAAAATAATAGGTTAGCAAGTATTAATAGGTATTGTAAGTTTAGGTTAATTAGGATTAATAGGTATTGTAAGGTTAGGTTAGTTACTATTATTAATAGGTATGCTGTTATTAATTTTTATGCATTAATAGATATTTGAAGATTAGGTTAATTAGTATGAAAATATTATTTGACTCAGTAGTATATATTTTTATATATTATATATGTGATATATATGATACTGTAGTAAGCTACAACCAAAGGTTCCATGAGGTTTAAAAATATTAGACACACTTAATATTAGCCTTAGAAATATTAGGCACAAATTAATATTAGTTTTAGGTACATATTTGTAAATTTTAGGTAGACATAAATTTTTAGTTTTTGTAATATTAAGTATTTCACACGTAAATAAATAATTATAATATTAGAGACGCGTAAATTTGCCTTATTAATTGTTTTAGGAAATTTACGTTATTAAATATATAATACATTGTACATTATTATTATTATTATTTTTGTATATATATTGTTTAAATAATTTTTTATATTTCTATATTTGCTTGTATTATAAATAATTTGTTAGTCCATATTTTATTCAATTAATTTTTTGTTAATTGTAGAAAAAAATTATTTATTTAAAGTTTTGTTCACATGTATTTTAATTTATGTATAGAATATATTAAAAATTCGCCAGTTTGATTTTTTTCAAATTTATTGTTATGTATAAATTGATTTGTGAATTTATTGTATTATATTTTATTTTGTAGTAGCAATGGCATCTTCATCATCATCTTCATCACATATTAACATTAAGTCTGGCCCCATCGATGCTGATGTATTATGGATGCAACCTAAGCATGTTTCAGAACATGTTTGAAATGGGAAAGAAGATAGGAAATTACATATCAGATGAGTTGTCCCCACGTATCAAGGGGAAAAACAAATTCCTGAGCAAATTTTTCCTTTTCTTCTACAATCTGGTTTCGCCTGGATTATCAAGATGGGGTACTTAAAAATAAATGCCTCATTAATTAGTGCTCTGATAGAAAGATGGAGGCCGGAAACACATACGTTTCACATGAGATGCGGAGAATGTACTATTACTCTCCAAGACGTCTCTGTATTGTTTGGTATAAGTGTGGATGATTTACCATTAATCGGTCCAACAAATCTTGATTGGGCTGATTTATGTGAAGAATTATTGGGAGTCAGACCACAAGAAGATGAAATTAAAGGTAGTGTGATTAAATTAAGTTGGCTGGCTCACCATTTTGCACAAATAAATAATGACGACGACGAAGAACAAGTACGAAGGTTTGCCCGTGCATGGATACTGAGATTCATTGGAGGTGTCTTGTTCGTTGACAAAAGCAGTAACAAAGTTTCGCTAAGGTACCTTCAATTTTTACGTGACTTTGACGAATGTGGCAGATATGCATGGGGAGCCGCCGTACTTGGTTTTCTATACAGAGAGATGTGC